>NC_133107.1:37242539-37542539 GCF_022965805.1 Primulina eburnea | reverse complement strand
AGAATCAAAATTCATATCGAAAAGAGTACTGATCGGATTGGATTGGAATTTGTGATGATGAAACCTGAAACTCCAAACGTCCATGCCATGCGTTTATTTTCTTAATACATGAGTAAAAAATTATCAAAATATATTACTAAAACTTGTAACACACATTTTTAAATCTAAAATAAATAATTATTTATTATATTACCTCAAATATAATCAATTAAATCAATAGAAAGAATAGTCATGTTTAGAGAGAGAATTCTCTCCCTTCTTCCTACATTTGAAGGAACGTTGGCTTCTGTTCTTTTTTCTCTTTCTGCATGAGCGTCTTCGTTGTTTTTTGTTACTGTGTTTATCATCTTTAAGCTGCTCTTGTGGTGTGATTAACACCATCTTCGTTTGAGATCTGCTAACCCCTCACTGCTTCGCGATTATCTCTCGCTATGGCTCTATTGTTTTCGCGAGTTTCTGGATAGTCTACTGTCTCTGTTGGCATTCTATGTGTTTGATATATTGCCACAATGACTGCCAAGAACCAATATAGCAACAATCAAAATAATCACCAGGGTAATTCGAAGGATATATCAGTTGTGAACAATGTAATGGACGAGTGTGGTACTAGCTCTGCTGGTTTGAAGCATCAGAATGTTACACCGAGCAATGATAAGCTGAACAACATGGATAATACAGTGCCAACTCAGCAGAATAACAAAATTGGGATGATAAATAAGCAAAATCGTGCCTCATATGATAGCTTATTCAAGAACAATAGAATGGCTAATGTTGATTACAAGCTGAAATTTGTGGAGACAAGTGATGACATTCTGGAATTTGGTTTTGAAGAAATTGACTCCGTTGAAAAGACATATGGAATATGTTTGCTTGGATATGCGATAAGTGGCAAACCACAACTGCTGCTCTTTTTGATTTAGTTCGAAGATGGGGCAAGGACATTCACTTTCAAACTCATGAGAGTTGATGGATTGTTTTCACATTTCCTAATGAAGAAACTAATCATCGTATACTGTGTGGTGGATCATATATGGTCTTCGGGTTTCATCTATTTCTTAAAGAAATGCCGAGGTGTTTTAGATTCAGAGAGGAGGACATGAACTCACTACCATCTTGGGTTCAAATTCATGGCTTGCCTCTGGACTGTTGGAATTTCAGAATATTGAGCAAACTGGCATCTAAATAAGGCAAACCAATTCATATGGATATGCTAAAACATGAGAGGAAAAGAGTTAAGTACGCTCGTGTTTTGATTGAGGTAGAAGCTTCGAAGAAAAGAGTCACAGAAATCGAAGTTATATTGCCCATTGGAACTGTGAAGGTAAAATTGGAATAGGAACATGACATAAAAGTTTGTGACCTTTGTCACCGTGCTGGTCATTCTTCTACTACCTGTGTAAGGAATTCGGGGAGTAACAACACAATGGAAAAAAAATTGGATGATCCGTAGCCCACAAAAGCTATCAAAAATCGGTCAGCTAGTGTAATGTGGAGGAAGAGAAACTCTCGTGGCAGATCTTGTGGGGACCCGGACGCTAATCATCTTCTTAATCATATTTGGGATTTAATTATCAATTCAGATAAAACAGGGTCTAAAAATTTTTCTTTTTAAAAATGTAAATGCGGAAGGTAATGGAATCTAAATACTATACATGTCTGTATAAAAATACATTCCAGTATTAAAATACTACAATCTGATCTAAGGTTCAACTACAAAAATTCAAGTAATAAAACCAAGTCTACAGTAAGTCCGGAATCACCACGCTATCTAGTCCAGCCTCTTTCTCATCTTGACCCCGATCCTTCCCCACCTGTTGTCATGCACACATACAAAACAAGACAACAGCCGGATAACTCCGGTGAGAATAAATCCCAGTATAAAACATGGTAAGCATGTATATAAATAAACTAATTCATAAAACATGCTGTCATGTAGAAACACAATATATTTCATAATCTATGAAAATAAGCATGCAACTCACATCAGATAAACATGCATATAAACAATCTTAATCATAAAACATGCTAACCCAACTGAAAGCAGTAATGATGGGTCCCATGATATAGGAGCCACATCCATACAAGCATGCAGTTCTAATAAAATCATGTCTAGACTTGACTCAACTATACTCTAGGGATCCCGGGGTGAATAAGACGATCTATCACCTACCCTCCCAATCGGGGTGACGGTATGTCTTATTCCTAGACTTCGGCCTGATCTGTATCCACATCTACAATAGGGGCGGTGATCTTCCCCTAAGCTGTGATATCGCCGAACATCTAGAAGTCTGGATGATCTCTCAGACTTTCCTATCTTAATGCATGAATACAATCAGTAAACCAAGCATTAGTAGATAAAACATAAACAAGAATATAGTATGTGATTTATTGGGCAACTCAAGGATGATCTCGATTGAGTTGTTTCTTCCCGAATATCACATGAATTATACCTTTGTCGTCCCCGTCTGATGAAGACGAAGTCCTGTATTCAAATCTGTCCATCTCGAATCTGAAATGACAATATCGAATAAGCTGTATCAGTGAATAACTCAATATACAATCTGTTCTGATCAATACCCAACTCAGTATACAATCTGATCAATATCTGAACAAGATATAATCTGATTCATATCATCGATATCACAATACAATCTGAATCATATCGAAATCTGATTAATCTCAATCAACTGATGTTTCGACGGCATAGCAAGATAATCTGAATAACCCCGTCAATCTGAACATCACAAATATAATACTGGAATTCATAATCTGTGTCAACATAATTCATACTCTGAATAGTAGCACAATTCTGATATAGAATCTCAGTCAATAACTTTCAAAAATCATAACAATTACAGAAACGGTCTGTTCTTTAATCTGACTTCAATCCTATAACGTCTACGGTAGCAGAAACACCATATCTGAATCATATTCAAATCTGACAATATCATAAACTCAAATCTTGTTTAAACGTAACAAAACTTACGTCCAATTGTAGCCTGCGTTGATTGGAACACAGCACTAAAGTCGGATTCAAAATCAGATAGACGGTTCGCTCATAAATCGATTTCGAAATGGCCGAACAAAGCTTTCCCTAACCTTTTCGATTTTCTTCTGCTAAAATCTGAAGGTTTGCATGTGTATATATATATATAAATATATATATATATATATATATATATATACATCCACGACATGCAAGAGAGCAAGTGGCATCGTGCATGTTCAGCACGTTTCGCGCATATGCGCCAACAATGTCGCGCATATGCGCCGGTAGCTCACACCAGCATTTTGCCAACTCGCGCATATGCGCCATTTATGTCGCGCATATGCGCCAATCATTCTGCATAACCCGCGCATATGCGCCATTTAAGTCGCGCATATGCGCCAATCCTTCTGGACCTTCCGCGCATATGCGCCACTAATCTCGCGCATATGCGCCAAGGCTTCTGGAGGTGTCGCGCATATGCGCGCATGTCTTCGCGCATGTGCGCCAACACATAAATTTGCACACATAATTTACACCTTTATTATGTGTTCTAGTCCGATCCGTTCCGTCTATAATTATCTCAATTACTTCAATAATCATTCCAGATTAATTATCAATTACGGTAATCATACTCAATTCATTTCAGATTACGGTAATTAAATTCTCGGGCATTACATTTCTCCCCCTCTTAGATCTGAGTTCGTCCTCGAACTCACAAGCAATCAATCCAAATTTATCAAAAAAAAATGTATAATAGAGTTTAACATCTAAACTCATCTCACCAATATCATTCTGTGGTGTCTTTCTTTGGTCAATCTCTGATTCTAATCTGAACTCAAAATTCAAGAATTATAATATCATAATCCTTTTTCAACTCGTTCTAGCCGAATCAATCCCGCATTATTGGCTATACAACATCCGTATATGCCAATCTGCAGTCTATAACCAAACAATCCCACCTGTAGTTGTTATCCCATCGGTTTATCCCAATCTAGGACATAATCAATCTTCATCTTCCAATACCAATCGTCATCATCCGACATTGGTTTCTTAAATCTGTCCATTCTGAACTATCTCAATAACTATTGTCATACAGTAAGTCACACAATGACAATAATCTATATAAACTAGTACTAACATCCAGTACTAAAGCTCTGCAAAAATCTATCAATATCTGGTTACTACACACTGACTATCTGTCAAGCTTTCTGATTATCTGCCAATCTGTAATAAATTTGCACACGAGAGCTTATGATATAGTCTATCACAAGTACAACTCCATCAAAACCACAATCTGATATCATCTAATTCAATATTCTAATCCATCTGATTATTTCTTTGACATCGATCTATGTCATCTAGTTCTGTTTGTACGTAATCTGGTACAAACTGATAGATATAGATCGAGAAATTTGTCAATCATAATCATATCATATCAAAATCTAAAGAAATGGCTGTAATGTCATTACGAAAACCATAGAAATGTACTCCCATTTCTATTCAGAAATATACATATTCTGTAACAAATCTTCTGATTTCTATCTTCCTGTCTTCTTCTGTTAGCAATTCAGACTTATCAGTACAATTTCTGCCAACCTTTCTGTACAATTTCTGCCATAACTGATCTACTCTGTTTATATCACAACTATCTGTTCGAATATAATACATTCACAAACATCTGAATGAAAACTGAACCCACCACTGTGCATTTCTGACACTATCTGTGCTTTCAGATTCGAACTATTCTATATAAAAAATTCAGTTAATAACATAAAATAAAGAAGAAATACCTACCTGGCATTCGACTCTGACTATAGATATCAAATTCTGTTATACAATTCTGAAACATGCTGATATCACAAGATAATCAATCGGATACAAACACAAATCACCTATCGGTTGCTCTGATCGAAACTCTGTTCTGATTATCGAAATACAATTCTGAGCATTCTGATCACATTTCTGAACTGTTGCAACTCTCAACTGTTTACAATATGCTGTATCAAACATACATGTAAACCACAATAATATCAATCAGATTCGAAATACAAACAACCTATACAGATCTAGTGAGTTTAAGAAACTCATAAAACAGCGATTTCTGGCAATACTGATAATTCTGACTACTGATCAATCTTCACAGTGCCCAAATCATCTGCCATATCTCATCTGCAAATAGAATATGCTCCCAAACAATATAAGATGTCTCAAATACTGATTTAGATCAATCCCAATACGCAAGTAGATATAACATAATAAGGGAATAAGAGAACAAGAAAATCTGTAAAACTCAGCAATTCTGACTTTCTGACATTTCTGCTAATTCTGATATATCTGTTACCTGTGTCGTTTACAGTCGCTGATTTCTGTCTCAACTGTGCACATAAATCGGTATACAAACTGCAGATATCACATATTCTGAATACAATCTGTTTCAATTATGATTCATACCTGACTAATTTCTGTATACAATAATCACGGTTTTCTGAATATTCAATAAAATCTTCAAATATTCCATTTAATCAATCAGATGCTGTTAACATATCAAATATCATAGATATAACAAGCATAAAATCATCAGAATATCTCTGAATCTAAGAGTTAGCAATCTGTACCCTTCTCTTAATCTTCAATATCATTCTGTACTGAATTCTAATATATAACCATTACCTGGTATCGATTCAATTCTGAAATCTACCTTTCTGATATCAAATATATCTGAAATCTTATCTAGGCAAATATCAATCAATCCTTACGTAACTATCAAATCCGTAGTTGCTAAACTCGATTTCAGTAGGTCTACTGGATACATAAGGATACCATCTGTTCCTTTCTGTAATAATCGAGTCATCAACAATACAATTATTAAAGGAATTCTGAATCTAGAATCCTTATCGGAAAATCTCCGTTTATCAGCCAGATCTGGTCTGAATCTTACCGTTTCTGGGACAATTTCTACGATATCTCTGTACTTGCTCACCATTTCCATATCAGTAATGCAATTAAATCAGATCCTCAACAACACAAGTACAGCACAATCTACTCACCTCATTCTTATCTTACTGTAGTATATATATATCATAAAAATCTTAGATATCATCCTTTTCCTCAACCATCAAGGAAAGTAATACTACAGTACAATAAACCCAATAGGTACAGCATATCTCCATGCTAATCAATCATAGATACTCATAAAAATGCATTAGTACGTATCAATACATATGCAATATAATCATAAAAGAATAGTACCTATGACGTGTTCTGAATCTGTTCTTCTGCCATTACCACCAATGACTCTGTTTCCTAACCTTTTCGGAAGCCTCTCTGGGGACAAACTTTAGCAAAATGCCCTAGCTGTTTACAGATATTGCATCTACCAAGCACTCCTTGGCATTGCTCTGAAGGATGTCTCCCTCCGCAAGTTCTACAATAGACATCAGTATGGCTTGGACTGGAACCACTTGAGCTAGAGGAACTACTTCCCAACTTCTTGAACGGTTTTTTTTCGAGCTTTCAGCAGATCTTGCTTTCCACTCGTACTGCCACGCTCAATTCGAAGAGGGGATTGCTGTGTCTGGGGTTGTTTCACACACAACCTTGTCAATTGTCTAATCAGACTCGCCTCCGCTCTCTTCACTCTACTCAGGATGTCAGCAAAATGGTAAGGTCGTTGCAAATTCATGAATGCAACTACCTCTGAATTCAACCCTCTGATGAATTGATTTACTATAGCTTCATCATTTCTAGTTAAATGAGGAGCAAAATGCAGTAGAGTCGAGAATTTAGCAATATATTCGTCAATATTTAACTGCCCTTGGCTCAAATTCTCAAACTCTAATTTCTTGTCCTCTCGTTACGAGACTGAGAAAAATCGTCGATAAAATTCAGTTCTGAATATCTCCCACGAAATCACTGTACCTCTCTGTGCCCACATTCTTGTACTGGTAATCCACCAACTCCTGGCGGCTTCTCGTAACTGGTAAGGCACCATTTTAACCCTCTGTTCATCTGTACAATCAAGTAAATCAAACAAGATTTCTATATCATCAAACCAATTCTGACAGTCTTCAGATGTATCGGTACCATTCAGAACCGGCGGCTGTAATAACTCAAATTCTTTCATCTTTTCTTCTAACCGAGTTTCTGATGCATTCATTTGTTCAGACGAAGTACTGCCCTTCTCTGAAATTCTTCGCGGAGGTATATCTGAATATCACCCAAATTAGTACACAATATATACAATCTGTCTCAGCCCTCCTCTGATCATATACCTCTGATTCAGACTCGGTTCTGATTCAGGCTTAATAATTACATGCTGCGATCAACTCAGATAACAAACAACATGTAATAGGGAAAGCAATAATCATGCTAGCACACACCATGCCAATCAACATTAACATAAATCTCATGCTAGCAACCACATGCAAGGTAAGAAAGACTCAATCTACCCCGCTCATTTCTTCTATCTCAGTCTAAAAGATCTATCAACTCTGACTATCTCAATCTAAAGGATCTATCGCTCTGATAATCTAAGTCTAAAGGAACTATCAGCTCTGGTACCACCTGTTGTGGGGACCCGGAAGCTAATCATCTTCTTAATCATATTTGGGATTTAATTATCAATTCAGATAAAACAGGGTCTAAAAATTTTTTTTTTAAAAATGTAAATGCGGAAGGTAATGGAATCTAAATACTATACATGTCTGTATAAAAATACATTCCAGTATTAAAATACTACAATCTGATCTAAGGTTCAACTACAAAAATTCAAGTAATAAAACCAAGTCTACAGTAAGTCCGGAATCACCACGCTATCTAGTCCAGCCTCTTTCTCATCTTGACCCCTATCCTTCCCCACCTGTTGTCATGCACACATACAAAACAAGACAACAGCCGGATAACTCCGGTGAGAATAAATCCCAGTATAAAACATGGTAAGCATGTATATAAATAAACTAATTCATAAAACATGCCGTCATGTAGAAACACAATATATTTCATAATCTATGAAAATAAGCATGCAACTCACATCAGATAAACATGCATATAAACAATCTTAATCATAAAACATGCTAACCCAACTGAAAGCAGTAATGATGGGTCCCATGATCTAGGAGCCACATCCATACAAGCATGCAGTTCTAATAAAATCATGTCTAGACTTGACTCAACTATACTCTAGGGATCCCGGGGTGAATAAGACGATCTATCACCTACCCTCCCAATCGGGGTGACGGTATGTCTTATTCCTAGACTTCGGCCTGATATGTATCCACATCTACAATAGGGGCGATAATCTTCCCCTAAGCTGTGATATCGCCAAACATCTAGAAGTCTGGATGATCTCTCAGACTTTCCTATCTTAATGCATGAATACATTCAGAAAACCAAGCATTAGTAGATAAAACATAAACAAGAATATAGTATGTGATTTATTGGGCAACTCAAGGATGATCTCGATTGAGTTGTTTCTTCCCGAATATCACATGAATTATACCTTTGTCGTCCTCGTCTGATGAAGACGAAGTCCTGTATTCAAATCTGTCCATCTCGAATCTGAAATGACAATATCGAATACGCTGTATCAGTGAATAACTCAATATACAATCTGTTCTGATCAATACCCAACTCAGTATACAATCTGATCAATATCTGAACAAGATATAATCTGATTCATATCATCGATATCACAATACAATCTGAATCATATCGAAATCTGATTAATCTCAATCAACTGATGTTTCGACGGCATAGCAATACAATCTGAATAACCCCGTCAATCTGAACATCACAAATATAATACTGGAATTCATAATCTGTGTCAACATAATTCATACTCTGAATAGTAGCACAATTCTGATATAGAATCTCAGTCAATAACTTTCAAAACTCATAACAATTACAGAAACGGTCTGTTCTTTAATCTGACTTCAATCCTATAACGTCTACGGTAGCAGAAACACCATATCTGAATCATATTCAAATCTTGTTTAAACGTAACAAAACTTACGTCCAATTGTAGCCTGCGTTGATAGTAACACAGCACTAAAGTCGGATTCGAAATCAGATAGACGGTTCGCTCATAAATCGATTTCGAAATGGCCGAACAAAACTTTCCCTAACCTTTTCGATTTTCTTCTGCTAAAATCTGAAGGTTTGCGTGTGTATATATATATATATATATACATCCACGACATGCAAGAGAGCAAGTGGCATCGTGCATGTTCAGCACGTTTCGCGCATATGCGCCAACAATGTCGCGCATATGCACCGGTAGCTCACACCAGCATTTTGCCAACTCGCGAATATGCGCCATTTATGTCGCGCATATGCGCCAATCATTCTGCCTAACCCGCGCATATGCGCCATTTAAGTCGCGCATATGCGCCAATCCTTCTGGACCTTCCGCGCATATGCGCCACTAATCTCGCGCATATGCGCCAAGGCTTCTGGAGGTGTCGCGCATAGGCGCGCATGTCTTCGCGCATGTGCGCCAACACATAAATTTGCACACATAATTTACACCTTTCTTATGTGTTCTAGTCCGATCCGTTCCGTCTATAATTATCTCAATTACTTCAATAATCATTCCAGATTAATTATCAATTACGGTAATCATACTCAATTCATTTCAGATTACGGTAATTAAATTCTCGGGCATTAAAGATCTAGAATGGGAAAGAATTATCATCATGCACCCCCTCGTTCATTATCGAAGGAAAATCATGTTAAATCCGTTGTACAAGATTTGAATCAACAAGGTGTGGATAACACTAATGTGACAACCACAGAAACTACCATTTGAACAAAGTATGTGGATATGAATGTTGAGCCATCTCCTGCACAACTCGAAGGTAATGGAGTTACAGATTTCGATAAAGGAAAGTTGCCTACAGCACTTCCTGTTAACAATGGTAAATGCATTGAAAATCCAGCAGAATCTGAGGGCTTTGAAGTGGTTACAAACAAGAAGAAAAATAAAAAGTCCAAAAATAATGGCAAGCAAGTGAATAGCCTACAGCATGAGATAGCGAAGAAGAATGCTGCCTTTTATGAATGAATGGAAGAGCCTAGTTCTTGTGTCCCGAAATTGCCTCGAGTTCTCGATGAAGATTGCATGTTGGAACATAAGAGGTTTGCATAAACCTCTTAAGCAAAGGAGTGTTCAAACTGCGTTCGTCACTCACAATATTGATATTTTTGGGCTTTTGGAATCAAAGTTTCAGGATAAGGACCTTCTGAATTTTGTTCGTTTTCGTTGTCATGGTATGAATTTTGTTCACAATTTTACGCTTAATAATAAGGGTAGAATTTTTGTTCTTTGGAATCCTTTGAAGATACAGTTGAATGTTGTTAGTCTTTCTGAGCAATCAATTCATGTTAGTGTTAGAGTAGGTGCACGTCGAGCCAAGTGTTGGCCGACTGTTCACGATGAAACTCTTTGTATTAAACGATCTTTATTTTAATAATATTTGAATTTATTAATTTGGCGCATCTTTATCTTTATACCCATGCGAGTTGCATAGATAAAGTCCTTGAATATACAAATAGTAGAAAGAATATGAGATGCTCATATGATGAGTATCATGAAACTCATATTTGTAATACTGTATATTCTAAACGGTTCCTAGTCGATTCAACCGCCACTAAGAAGGATATAGGCCGCTCGAGTTAGAAACTAGTATCTGCGATGTGAGTACCATGTTTCATTGGTAGGGGACATTGTGATGTCCGAGCATGCAGATAGGTGCTCCTTGTAGAGTGCACTGAACAACCCTCTATAAAGGACTTTCCAAGTGGTTCTCACTTATCGAGTGGAAAAGTCCTAGTTTATGGTTGTACACCATTAGTCCTTATGACCCGGGACAACATTGAGACTCTATGTGCTAGCGTTTCACTTTGACTTGTTTACCGACTCTTATGGGGTCATCAGGTGGCAAGGTTGGGTGTTACGGCGAAACATATAGGAGTCGATGCATTGTTGCCGGGGATTCACCGCTTACCTACGGGTATGGATATCCTATGTGTTTTTCATGTATGTGTGGGTTGAAATCTCTGATCAGAGTATGGTGGTAATTATGAAAGGGGTTTCATAGATTACACCATCGATGCAACCACAACATGACACATAGTATCGATTCATTGACAACTCTCGATAAACCAATAGTTGTCGAATCGGTCGGGATATATGAGTTGAAGGGACCGTACTGTACGCTAACCATAATTGAATGGTTCTTGCAGGCACTATCATGTGATACCTAGGGAATCACGTAAGCGATGCTGCTAGGCGTTTAACGTGATTGGTTGGGTACTATCAGACTTGAGTTCTGACGTTCTTATTATCAAGGAGTTGATAAGTAAGAATGGAGCAATTGGGGTATGCTCGAATAAGGACATGTTTAGTCCGAATCACATAGAGATGTGAACCCACGGCTAGTTGTATCAATGAACCATTGAGGGCCACACAAGTACTGGCTTTGTAAATCCCGATGAGAAGTAAAATAGTTCAATGTGTTGAACAGCTTATAAATGTGTTTATAAGCGTAAAGAAAAATAGAAGTATGACTTCTAAGATAGAAATATAAATTTTAATTTATGGAAGTGTTCCTAAGATTAAAATTTGGCCAAGTAAATAATGTAGTTGAAAATTGTGATTTTCATAAACATTATTGTGGACTAAATTAAATTAATTCAAGTGTTGAATTAATTAAACACTAGTGGACCTAGTAGAGTCCAAATAATTAAATTAATTCAAGTGTTGGATTAATTAAATATCATTGGGCCTTGTAGAGCCCAATTGGAAATAATTATTTAACTAGTGGGCTTGAGTAAAATCAAGTGAAGTCTAATTGGGCTCAAATTGTTTGAGACAATTAAAAGTCCATGGGCCTTGTAAAAGTTACAAGCCCACATGCAATATATACTAGGGTTTGCATGCTTGGGAGGTGAAGGGGTTTGGAATACTTTTGATTAAAATAATGCATGGCATGCAATTTTTGAATCTAGCTTTTTGCAACCCCAAGACTCAACTTTCCTCCTCATTCTAGCATACACCTTGGCCAAAACTTCTTGTCAATTCTCTCTCCAATTTTCTTCTCTCTTTTGTTCTTCAAGTGTTGGAGAATAAAAGTCATCTCATTGAAAAATCTTCTTGCTTTTCTAGTGCAAAGCAAGAAGGGTTTTACATAGCTTGTGGTGGGCTTGATTTAGGAGCAAGGAGGAGAAGCTTGTAGATTTTTCTTCCTAAGAAGAGCTTTGTTGTTCACAACAAAGTTGGTGCAAACATCAACCTCAAGAGGTTGATAGGTAATATCTCCTAAACATCCTATGTATGTTTTTATTTTTGTAAATATTGCACATAAACTTTATGGTGGCCGAAATTTAAGCATGAAAATTTAAAATTTTTGACTTCCGTTGCGCTACCGGTCACCGTAACCGGTCCGCTTTCAAGTGGTATCCGAGCTAAGGTTACGGTTTTTGTGTAATATTTGCATAATATTATGTTGAGATCGATTTCTAACCGTTTGAGATTTTTTGTGCAATAAAATCAAAGGGCCAAAAATTTTGAAGCAAAAAAAAAAAAAAAACATTTTTTCGGGCAGCATGTTGCTGCCCGAGGGCTGCCCGATCTGCCCTGAAATTTCGGGCAGCAAAGGGCAGCCCGAGGGGCTGCCCGAAAAAGTGCAGAATTTTAAATAAAAAAAAATTTTTTTTTTTTTTTTGTGTGTTGCCGGAATCCGGCGACGGAGCTCCGGCGACGACGATGACGGCTAGGGTTTCCAAAAGGTGTTTTGGTTAATCCAAGTGTCATGGGCCTTGAGATGTTGGGCCATTGGATGGCCAACATAATTTGTGAAATTTAAATGGGCCAAAATATTTTTGGTGAAAAATGGTTTTTGGGCCCTTAAGTTTAAATTTACAATTGTTGTACATATTTTCTCATAAAATAAATAATTGAAGTAGGACTTTAATTATTTATAGTAAATTGTGATTTACAAGAAATTCGATTATAAATAAATTAATTTGAAAGTAGACAAAGGTGTTTGTATACTTTGTTAATTTAATTTATAATTGTGGCGGTTAGTGATTGGATCAAGATATATAATATTGGATCAATTAATTATTGTGATAATTAATTGATGGTGTATGATATGTGATATTATGCATGAAGGATGATCAAAAGCCCAAGCCCAATTTGCTAGGTGTATGCTAGGATATTTGTGTTGAATGATTGTAATAATTATCAATTTAAAGTGGGCTTGGTTTATGGCCCGTTCCCACCCCATGAGATGTATCCCTATGTGCCATGGATATTTAATTGTAAATATTAGAATAGTGAAATATCAAGATTGGAAGAGGGTGGCTTTGGTGATTATGAAGATCGAAGACATGTAATATTGGATGCTAATGTAATAGTATAGTTGCATTGCATCCCGTGCATTTACCCTAGGATTGGACCTAGGCCCGTGTTTGGCTCACACGGACCATTAGTATTGGGGCAATTGATCATCCTTGTACTGTTTTCTATTTATAATATATGCATGATATGTTATAAATAATGAGTATGTGCGTTATTATTATGATAATAACAAAGTTGCATGAATCCGGCAAACATACGATCAAACATGGCGAGCTTTTAAAATAAAATTAATGATGAGACCTTTCAAAATTAAAAAACCCTCATTTTGAATAAGATTCAAAATTAATATCAAGTCCGAAAAGGGGAATTATAAATTTGTTTATAATTTCCTTGTCTTCCATCGACAATGGATGCATGATGAACGCTACCCGTACTCGGGGCTCGGCTCATATTATTGAGGGGGCCCTGGGTGCCGGAAAGCTGTGACATCCATTGACATAGTGATGTGAACTACGTGGAACTCCCATGATTTCGGCTCATATTATTGAGGGAACTCATGGCGACCGTCCATTAAGGTTCAATATCGATGGGTTAGGCTTGACACGTGAAGATGAACGACGTCATATTATTGGGTCCTAATCAAACGTGAGACAAAAGTTTACGTAGAGGGTTGCATGGCGATGCAATTGGAAACTACCTTTTAGGAATTGTGATGGCCGATATTATTCGGGATCACAATTCGCTGATTGGACCTTACGTACCTACTGAGGAAAGTGTTTCCCGTTTTCACTAGAGGGTAGTGAAAATGTCAAAACAGTGGGAGCGATAATTTATAAAGTAAAAGTCCAAACTTTATATCTTATTAAATATTTTAAAATAGTCATTAACATTTATCTGTTTTACTTTTCAGTACAAATCTTTGACAATGTCATCAATTCGCAACCCGTTTTCCGTTATTCTCGAAAAACACGTTCTAACCGGACCTAACTATATCACTTGGCTAAGAAATCTAAAGATTGTCTTAAACTCGGAGAAAATCGCATACACACTGACTGAGTCGCCCCCTGCTGAGGCTCCGACCAGCTGCACTCCTGAGGAATTGCAGACCTACAAGGATTGGTGCGACCATGACTTGAAGGCGAGGTGTTATATGCAGGCTTCGATGAACGATGAGCTGGAAAGGCGATTCGAGGATGCTAAGAATGCTGCTGACATTCATATGCACCTCAAGGAGCTCTTCGGTGAGCAAACTCGGCCTTTGAGGCATGCCACAGTAAAGGAGCTCATCACTTTACGTATGCGAGATGGGACTTCGGTCTATGAGCATGGCCTAAAGTTGATTGGGCTCGTGGACAAGCTTGTTGGCATGGATTTGATCTTGCCATCGGAGTTGACCACGGATGTGCTGCTGCTGTCGCTGCCTAGCTCTTTCGATCCTTTTGTCGTGAACTTCAATATGAACAAGCTCGAGCCCAGCCTTGAAGAGTTGGTGAACATGCTTGTGACCTTTGAGTCCACCATCAAAAAAGAGAAGTCGGTTCTTTATGTGGGCTCTTCATCTGGCACGAAGACCGGTCCACCTGGGAAGGGAAAGAAGCGTTCTTTCAAGCGCCCCAAGAAGAGCGAGCCCTTGAAGAGGCAGACTCCGAGTCCCGTAGTGGCAGCCCCGCCAGCCAAGGCTGAGAAGACAGTTGACATCTGTCATCACTGCAAGAAGCCTGGACATTGGAGGCGTAACTGCAGGGAATATCTTGCGCAGAAGGGTTCTGGCAAGGGTATGTTCTATATTGAAGTAAATATCTCGATTAATTCTACTTCTTGGGTATTAGATACCGGCTGTGGCTCACATCTCTGTAATGATTTGCAGGTGATGGGAAGAAGTAGGAGGCTCCGAGAGGGTGAGACCTTCCTGAGGATGGGCAATGGAGCAAGGGTTGCTGCCAAAGCCGTAGGAGATGTTTATTTAATATTGAACAATGATTTTAAGCTTGTTTTGAGAGATGTTTTGTATGTACCAGACTTGGTTAAAAACATTATTTCCATTTCTATGCTTGATATTGATGGATTTTCTTGTTTATTTGGCAAAGGTGTTTGCAATATTTACAAGAATGAATGTTTAGTTGGTACGGGTGAACTTGAAAACAATCTCTACACCTTAAAATTAAAAGATATTCCACTTAACAATGTCCAAACGATAACAACAACAAATAAGCGCAAACCAGATACTCTTAATTCGGCACAATTATGGCATGCTCGATTAGGTCATATTTCCCTAAGAAAGATGAACAAGCTAGTGGGAGTTGGCATGTTTGATATGTCCGATATTAATGCTCTCACGACTTGTGAATCCTGTCTAAAAGGAAAGATGACCAAAATTCCCTTTAAGGGCCATGCGGAGCGAGCCAAAGGGTTATTGGATTTGATCCATACCGACGTGTGCGGTCCACTTAGCATCACCACTAAGCATGGACATTCCTACTTCATCACCTTTACCGATGACTTTTCGAGGTATGGGTATGTGTATTTGATGAAATACAAGTCTGAAGCCTTTGAAAGGTTCAAAGAATTCAGAAGTGAAGTAGAGAAACAATTGGGACGAAGCATCAAGACACTTCGATCGGATCGAGGTGGTGAGTACTTGAGTGCCGAGTTCCAAGAGTATCTTAGAGAGAATGGGATTCTCTCGCAGTGGACTCCGCCCGCTACACCGCAGTTGAATGGTGTTTCGGAGCGTCGTAACCGGACTTTGATGGACATGGTTCGGTCTATGATGGGGTTCACGGAGTTGCCGCCATCCTTTTGGGGATATGCGCTTGAAACAGCGGCACTGTTGTTGAACAATGTCCATACAAAGGCAGTTGACAAGACTCCATATGAGATATGGATGGGTAAGACTCCCAAGTATTCTTATCTTAGAATATGGGGGTGCCCTGCTTATGTGAAGCAGACAGTGGGAGATAAATTGAATAGTCGATCCATTTTATGCTACTTTGTAGGATATCCAAGGAATTCCGTTGGATATTGTTTCTATCATCCCCAAGAAACAAAGGTGTTTGTTTCTAGGAACGCAACCTTTTTGGAAAGGGAATTTCTATTGGATAGAAAAGGCGAGATGATAGAACTCGAAGAGGTTCGAGAGACACCCACAGTTGTAGAACCCACACCCAATGAGCTAAGTGAGGAGATACAAGCTCCTAGAAGATCCGAGAGGGTCTCGAGACCACCTGTGAGGTATGGTCTGCTTCTTGAAGAGGGCCATGATGAGCCTAATCTTGGATGTGATCCAAGGACCTTCAAGGAAGCGTTATCGGATGCCGATTCATCCAAGTGGCTTGAAGCAATGGAATCTGAGATGAATTCCATGCATTCGAACCAAGTGTGGAATCTTGTGGATCCACCTGAGGGAACTGTTCTCATAGGGTGTAAATGGATTTACAAGAGGAAACTTGGGGCGGATGGGAAGGTACTGACCTTCAAGGCGCGATTGGTAGCAAAAGGGTATACTCAAAGGCAAGGTGTTGAATATGAGGAAACCTTTTCTCCAGTTGCGATGTTCAAGTCCATTAGGATATTGCTAGCCATAGCTGCATGGTATGACTATGACATATGGCAGATGGATGTGAAGACAGCCTTCCTTAATGGGGATATTAAGGAAGAAATTTACATGTCTCAACCTGAAGGGTTTACATCTATCGGAAGTGAGCATATGGTATGCAAACTTCAAAGATCTATTTATGGTCTTAAGCAGGCATCAAGGAGCTGGAACCTCAGATTCGATAGTACAATCGAAGAGTTTGGTTTTACTAAGAATCCTGAGGAACCCTGTGTGTATAAGAAGGTCAGTGGGAGTGCTGTGACATTCCTTGTTCTTTATGTTGATGACATTCTACTCATTGGGAATGATGTAGGAATGTTGCAATCAACAAAGATATGGTTAGCAAGTAAGTTCTCAATGCAGGACTTGGGTGAAGCATCTTTTGTATTGGGAATACAGATCTATAGAGATAGATCAAGAAGATTGCTTGGTCTCACCCAGTCCACATACATTGATACCATCGTGAAGCGGTTCTCGATGGATGAGTCCAAGAGAGGACATCTACCAATGTGTCATGGCGTGTCCCTATCCAAGTCTATGTCTCCCAAGACTGATGCAGAGATAGCGGCGATGACACGAATTCCGTATGCTTCGGCTATTGGTAGTATCATGTATGGGATGATATCTACACGTCCTGACGTGGCATTTGCACTAAGTGTAGTGAGTAGATATCAATCCAACCCTGGTCTTCCACACTGGAAAGCTGTGAAAGACATCTTCAAGTATTTGAGAAGGACCAATAAGTTGTTCTTGGTCTATGGGGGTGGAGAACTGAAATTGGAAGGCTATACCGACTCTAGCTTCCAAAGCGATGTTGATGACTCGAAGTCAACCTCCGGATTCATATTCATGCTCAATGGTGGTGCTGTCTCTTGGAAGAGTTCCAAGCAAGACAGTACTGCGGATCCCACCACTGAGGCAGAATATATTGCTGCATCAGCTGCAGCAAAGGAGGCTGTTTGGATTAGGAATTTCGTCCAAGAGTTGGGCGTCATTCCAAATGGAGTTGCTCCTATCCCGGTGATGTGCGACAACACGGGAGCCATAGCTCAGGCGAAGGAGCCAAGGTCTCATCAGAAGTCCAAACACGTATTGAGAAAGTACCACATCCTCAGAGAGATCGTGGAACGAGGAGAAGTGTCGATCGACAAAGTCGGCTCCGCAGATAATGTTGCTGATCCACTAACTAAGCCTTTACCAGGACCATCATTCGAGAAGCATCGCGAATCAATGGGTCTTAAGTATATGGGTAGTTGGCTCTAGTGCAAGTGGGAGATTGTTAGAGTAGGTGCACATCGAGCCAAGTGTTGGCCGACTGTTCACGATGAAACTCTTTGTATTAAACGATCTTTATTTTAATAATATTTGAATTTATTAATTTGGCGCATCTTTATCTTTATACCCATGCGAGTTGCATAGATAAAGTCCTTGAATATACAAATAGTAGAAAGAATATGAGATGCTCATATGATGAGTATCATGAAACTCATATTTGTAATACTGTATATTCTAAACGGTTCCTAGTCGATTCAGCCGCCACTAAGAAGGATATAGGCCGCTCGAGTTAGAAACTAGTATCTGCGATGTGAGTACCATGTTTCATTGGTAGGGGACATTGTGATGTCCGAGCGTGCAGATAGGTGCTCCTTGTAGAGTGCACTGAACAACCCTCTATAAAGGACTTTCCAAGTGGTTCTCACTTATCGAGTGGAAAAGTCCTAGTTTATGGTTGTACACCATTAGTCCTTATGACCCTGGACAACATTGAGACTCTATGTGCTAGCGTTTCACTTTGACTTGTTTACCGACTCTTATGGGGTCATCAGGTGGCAAGGTTGGGTGTTACGGCGAAACATATAGGAGTCGATGCATTGTAGCCGGGGATTCACCGCTTACCTACGAGTATGGATATCCTATGTGTTTTTCATGTATGTGTGGGTTGAAATCTCTGATCAGAGTATGGTGGTAATTATGAAAGGGGTTTCATAGATTACACCATCGATGCAACCACAACATGACACATAGTATCGATTCATTGACAACTCTCGATAAACCAATAGTTGTCGAATCGGTCGGGATATATGAGTTGAAGGGACCGTACTGTACGCTAACCATAATTGAATGGTTCTTGCAGGCACTATCATGTGATACCTAGGGAATCACGTAAGCGATGCTGCTAGGCGTTTAACGTGATTGGTTGGGTACTATCAGACTTGAGTTCTGACGTTCTTATTATCAAGGAGTTGATAAGTAAGAATGGAGCAATTGGGGTATGCTCGAATAAGGACATGTTTAGTCCGAATCTCATAGAGATGTGAACCCACGGCTAGTTGTATCAATGAACCATTGAGGGCCACACAAGTACTGGCTTTGTAAATCCCGATGAGAAGTAAAATAGTTCAATGTGTTGAACAGCTTATAAATGTGTTTATAAGCGTAAAGAAAAATAGAAGTATGACTTCTAAGAGAGAAATATAAATTTTAATTTATGGAAGTGTTCCTAAGATTAAAATTTGGCCAAGTAAATAATGTAGTTGAAAATTGTGATTTTCATAAACATTATTATGGACTAAATTAAATTAATTCAAGTGTTGAATTAATTAAACACTAGTGGACCTAGTAGAGTCCAAATAATTAAATTAATTCAAGTGTTGGATTAATTAAATATCATTGGGCCTTGTAGAGCCCAATTGGAAATAATTATTTAACTAGTGGGCTTGAGTAAAATCAAGTGAAGTCTAATTGGGCTCAAATTGTTTGAGACAATTAAAAGTCCATGGGCCTTGTAAAAGTTACAAGCCCACATGCAATGTATACTAGGGTTTGCATGCTTGGGAGGTGAAGGGGTTTGGAATACTTTTGATTAAAATAATACATGGCATGCAATTTTTGAATCTAGCTTTTTGCAATCCCAAGACTCAACTTTCCTCCTCATTCTAGCATACACCTTGGCCGAAACTTCTTGTCAATTTTCTCTCCAATTTTCTTCTCTCTTTTGTTCTTCAAGTGTTGGAGAATAAAAGTCATCTCATTGAAAAATCTTCTTCCTTTTCTAGTGCAAAGCAAGAAGGGTTTTACATAGCTTGTGGTGGGCTTGATTTAGGAGCAAGGAGGAGAAGCTTGTAGATTTTTCTTCCTAAGAAGAGCTTTGTTGTTCACAACAAAGTTGGTGCAAACATCAACCTCAAGAGGTTGATAGGTAATATCTCCTAAACATCCTATGTATGTTTTTATTTTTGTAAATATTGCACATAAACTTTATGGTGGCCGAAATTTAAGCATGAAAATTTAAAATTTTTGACTTCCGTTGCGCTACCGGTCACCGTAACCGGTCCGCTTTCAGTTAGTGTTGAATGCTTGAAGACTAAGAGCTTGTTTTGTGCATCCTTTGTGTATGGATTCAATACTATTGTGCAAAGAAGGAGTTTGTGGGATGATCTGAAATTCTTTGGATCGAGTTGCTGCTTACCATGGATTTTATTGGGGGATTTTAACAGTTTTTTATCACCAACTGAAAAGAATGGGGGCTTGCCAGTTAGGATTTATGAAACCAAAGATTTTAATGATTGTGTTTCATCCTTAGATGTTTTGGATCTTCAGTCTACTGGTTGCTACTTTACTTGGATTAGTCCAGCAGTTTGTACTAAGCTGGATCGTGCTATGGTTAATCAGAGCTGGAGTGCTTCGAATTTTAATGCATATGCAGACTTCATTACACCGGGGTGTATCTCAGATCATGCTCTTATTGTTGTATCTCTGTTAGAGAATTGGGTAAAGAAGACTAAACCATTCAAGTTCTTTAACATGTGGACTTTAAATGAGAAGTTCAACAACTTGGTTCTGGAGAATTGGAATTTTCGAGGTTATGGTACACAGCAGTATCGCTTAAAGCAGCTGTTTGTGGCACTTAAAAAACCTCTACATCAACTGAATATGAAAGAGTTCAGCAACATTTCAGCCCGTGCTACTGCAATAAAAAATAAATTGGAAACTATTCAATCAAATCTGCTGAGCAACGGGGTTCGAGCAGCAGACTACAGAGAGCTTAGAAGGCGCACTGAACTAATTCTTGAAGCGGAGAGATTGTAAATTGCTCAAAAAGCGAATATAAATTACCTCAAGCAAGGAGATCGCTGCACTAAATTCTTCCATGATATGATTAAGCGAAATAACAAGCGCAATGCCGTCATAGTTGTACAGCGTGAAGATGGCACTTCTTGTTCCAACACCGAAGAGATTGCTCAATGTTTTGTTCTGTACTATAACAGACTTTTGGGTTGCCAAGTTGATCGCACAAACACTGATTCTGATATCATTAATGAAGGTCAGGTTTTACAAGAGAATAATTGGAGGGGATTAACAGATGAAGTCACAGTTGAGGAGATTGAGATTTCTTTGCATGATATTGACGATGATAAAGCCCCGGGGTCCGATGGGTTTGGGGCCAAGTTCTTCAAGAAATCTTGGCATATCATTAAAGAGGATGTTTGCAATGCTATTTTTGAATTCTTCTCTAAAGGAAGGATACTCAAACAATGGAATCACTCACTTATTGCTCTTGTACCAAAATCGAATTCACCATCTTCATTCAAGGACTATCAGCCTATCTCTTGTTGTACAGTATTTTATAAAATTATTTCTAAAATTCTTGTCAACAGGTTGAGAGGTTGCATGGGAGATTTAATTGATGGAGCTCAAGCGGCGTTCATTCAAGGGAGATCTATTGTTGATAACATTCACTTGACACAAGAGATGTTGAGAAAATATGCTCGCAAACGTAGTACACCACGTTGCATTATGAAAGTTGATCTTGAGAAAGCTTATGATACGGTTGATTGGAGATTCTTGAAAGAAGTTCTTGTGCTTCTCAGTTTCCCTCCCAGGTTTGTTGATTAGTTTCCCTCCCAGGTTTGTTGATTGGATAATGGAATGTGTGACCACTGCTTCTTATTCTCTTGTGATTAATGGCCAGTATTATGGGCATTTTCATGGTAAGAGAGTCTTGCGACAAGGAGATCCACTCTCCATTTTATTATTCTCTTTATGTATTGAAGTACTATCTCGAATGCTAAGGAGAATGTCTCGGTCACCCCTTTTCACCTTCCACCCGAAATGTGCTCACCTTCGGATTACTCACTTAGCTTATGCTGATGATCTGCTGTTGTTATCTTATGGGGATAGATGTAGTGTGGACATGATTATGCATTGCCTTAACCAATTTGGAGACATGGCGGGTCTTAGAATTAATGCATTGAAATCAAATATTTTCATTGCCAGTATTGATGAATCTAGGTCGCAGGATATTATTTTGGCCACTGGTTTCTCTCTTGGATCACTTCCTTTCAAATATTTAGGGATTCCCCTTGCCGCGAGACAACTCCGAGCAGCAGATTACAATGTCCTCATAGACAACATCTCGAAGAAGGTTGGATCTTGGCCTATACACTCACTTTCTTATGCTGGCAAAATTGAATTGATAAGATCTGTCCTACAAGGAATTGAATGTTTCTGGTTTGCTATACTTCCGATACCAAACTGTGTAATTGATGCGGTATACTCCATTTGTCGCAAATTTGTGTGGCCTACTAAGCATCCTCCTATTGCTTGGTCTATGTTATGCAAACCGGTTGCGGATGGAGGATTGGGATTAAGGAATTTGAAAGCATGGAATCGAGCATTGCTTGCCAAAACTTTATGGAATATTCATATGAAAAAAGATAGTTCGTGGATCAAGTGGGTGAGCCACGTTTACAGCTGCTATGGGGATGTTTGGACTTGGGTTTGGCATAAAGACCGATCACCTTTGGTCAAAAAAATCTTGTGCATCCGAGATGAATTATTGCAACAAATGGGTTCGGTTCAACAAGCTGTCGCATGCCTACACACTTGGTTTAGGACTGCTGGTGGTCTGACTAAAGCTTATCACTTCTTTGTCCAAGCGACAGGGTTGTGGCCTTGGAAGCCTCTTCTCGCGAAGAACTTCATACTCCCAAAACACCGATTTATTCTTTGGTTGCTAGCACATGGTAAAATTATAACTAGAGATAGATTGGGGTTTATCAATGATCGTCGGTGCGTACTTTGTCTACATGAAGATGAATCAGTTTCCCATCTCTTTTTCAAGTGCAAAATTTCGAAGAATATTTGGGATGCGGTAAGGCATTGGCTAGGCATGAAGAAATTAATGAGCTCTCCATCAACCATTTTACGTGCTTTCAGGACTACTTACAGGGGGAACTCATTGCTATCTAGATTAAGAACAACAGCTCGTTCAGCAACGGTGTACAATGTGTGGAATATTCGCAACAGGATCATGTTTCAAGGAGATAAGGCAGACTCTAATGCAATTTTCATGAAGATTAAGATCCATACATATCGATGTGTTCCTGAGGCGACAAATCTTATGACTTCTTTATAATGTTTAGAAAGTTGAGGTAGTTTGTTGTTTGATATCATTTAATTTCGGACTATCTCCTGGGGTTGCCCAGTGTATTTGTAACAACTTTTTACCGTTTTTAATAGAATTTAAGTTTCATTAAAAAAAATTAAATCAAACCTGCTTATCAATAATCAAATATTATGAATTATTAAAAACAAAATAATAATTTATTATATTACCTCAATATTATTTATCTACATTCTATTATTTCATTTTAATTATACTTTACTTCAAAATTATCTAACAAACTAAAGGTAATGGCAATTGATTGATGATTGGGCCAATTAAAAAGTAGGAGTGAGAGAGAACGTATTTAAAAAACAAGGACTCTGACTTTTTTTTAAGAAACAAGGAGTTGACTTTTGATTATTACATTAACTGCAATTAAACTTTTTAACTTAATTAATTTTCCTTTTTTTTCTCGGTTGACAAACATCTTCTCCCAATTAAAATTTATGAGTCATCTACCCCTTTTTCCCAAATCGGGATCTGTCGACCCAAAATCAATTTAGTCGACCCAAAATCTATTTTGAGAAAAAATAAGAGTCCACCCAGAAGAATTGATCGACCAAAATTAAGTTGGTCGACCAAATATTATGGGTCGACCAAGATAATTTTCTTGGTCGACCAAGAATTCTTCTTGGTGGACCAAACCAAGAAGAAATTCTTCTTAGTCAACTAATTTTGGTCGACCAAGAAGAATCCATAATTATGTTGTCAGGTTTGTTTTATTATTATTATTATTATTATTATTATTATTATTATTATTATTAATTTTTGTCTATTCTAATTATCTTATTCTCTTAATTTTTGTTGAATTTTGTAGGATGTGCCTTTGGGTCGACCCAAAAGCAAAGCAACAAGGTCGATCCAAAAACAACAAGGTCTACTTTGTGTCGACCCAGCTAAAAATTTGATTCATATGTTAAAACATGTAATATTATATAACATACTTGTGAAATTGTGATTCATATGTTAAAAACATGTAACATAATTGTGAAATTGTGATTCATATATTAAAACATGTAACATAGTTGTGAAATTGTGATTAATATGTTAAAACAACATGTAACATAGTTGGTTGTGAAATTGTGATTCATATGTTAAAACATATAACATAATTGTGAAATTATGATTCATATGTTAAAACAACATGTAACATAGTTGGTTGTGAAATTGTGATTCATATGTTAAAACATGTAGCATAGTTGTGAAATTATGATTCATATATTAAAACATGTAACTTAATTGTGAAATTTGTGAAATTATGATTCGTATGTTAAAATATATAACATAATTGTGAAATTATGATTAATATGTTAAAACATGTAACATAGTTGTGAAATTGTGATTCTTATGTTAAAACATATAATATAATTGTGAAATTGTGGCTCATATGTCAAAACACATTTAACATAGTTGTCAAATTGTGACTCATATGTCGTAACATGTAACATAATCATGTAACATTATAGAACATACTTGTGAAATTATGTGATTCATATGTTAAAAACATGTAACATTGGTTAAAATTGTGTAATTATTCGTCAAAATTAAGTAATTATCGATCATATTTGTCAAATATATGGATTCATATGTTAGAAAAATGGTCGACCCAAAACCAAAAGCAACCTTGATAGACCCAAAATCAACATGGGTCGACCCAGAGATTAACATGGTCGACCCAAATATCAACAAGGTCGACCCAGAAGTAACCTGATCGACCCAGAAACCACCATGGTCGACCCAAAAACTGATCAACAACAAAATTCCACCATAAATACTTAAATCAAAATTAAAAAGATCAATACAATGTCCAATAATTAAAAGATCAATACAATATCCAATGATTATCAAACATATTACACACTAAAAAATATTTGAACAAGGATAAAAAAACATGCACTGGGTCGACCCAAGCAAAAACTTTGGTCGACCAAGCTTTGGTCTACCCATTTTAGGTAGAGTAGACCAAGCTTTTGGTCTATCCAAAATGGGTCGACCAAGCTACCAAATATTTGGTTCGACCAAGAGCAACCAAGCTCTTGGTCGACCAAGCTCCAACCCAAGCTCTAGGTCGAATAAGTTTTGGTCGACCCAACATTTTGGTCGACCAAGATCAAATCTTGGTCGACTCAAGTAAAATGTTGGGTAGATCAAAATTTTTGTTTTGTAGGTCGACTCTTTCTTATTCAAACGAGTCAGAAGAAACAGAAGCAATAAATCGAAATAAACGTTAATATTATCAGATTTTTGGCAGTCATTTGTTCGATTGAGTTTGCTTATATTGGAAGGATCTGCATCGAGAATTGATGAGAAAAAAAGACGATTTGCATTGAGAATCGGCGTCGGAAAGGAAATGAAAGGAGATCGACAGAAGAAAAACCTAGTTTGAAGTCGACTGAATGAGATAGATAGATTTAATGTTAAAAATTTAAGTTAATGATGTATTTTCAGCTAAACAAAAGGACTTTTATATAAATTGAGTTGTGATTTTTTTTTAAATAAATGGCAATCCAATCACTTTTCCCTAAATTTCCCTTATTACGTGGTTCTCTTCCGTGCTAAGTAAAGAAGACGACACAATTACACAGGGTTTGAATTTGAGAAAGAAAGCGATGGCAAGAGTGATCTCCTCGAGGTGGCGAAGAAAGATCTTGAGATTTCTAATCATGGCCCTTGTTGTTATTGCCATTCTTCCTCCTCTTTACTTCCATTTCACCCTCCAACAGGTAAGGTCACACTTTTTTTTTTTTTTTTTACAATTTTTATTGATAATCTATTCTTGTCATGTACGTGCAGATACACCTGCGAAAGTGCAGCTGGATGAAAAACCCTCCTTTAGTTTGTGCTCATGGAGGCGACTCAACGAGGGCCTTCCCTAACACGGTACCCTCTCATTCTACATTTGCATTAATGGTCAATGTAATTTTACTGACCCATAAATTAAGGGGAGTAGATTACTGTTTTATATCATGTCAAATCAGACTAGGATCAGTGGCCAATCTTGCCCCTGGCCCAAAATGTCCATCTATTTCATCACTTTTCTGTGTGCTTCAGCTTTCTGTGGTCTTGTTTGTGCCAGATAGATGCATATCGTATTGCTTTAAGTTCTCAAGTAGATTGCATCGAGGTCGATGTGTCCCGTTCTTCAGATGGGGTATTATTTGCTCTTCATGACAGGTATACCTCAACTTTTTAAATCACTGTAATTTTCCGTTGACCATTCTCTATTACGTGAAACAAGTTATTACATTGTTCCTTCAATGCTGACGAGTTCTGCGTAATGCTGTGTTATCTACTTATCTCATCTGTAGTTTCTGTTGAAATCCTCTAACATAGAAAAAATGGAAGGCTTCTAACCGTTTCTGACAATCACGATGATAATATAATACCAAAATTACGGAATAAAATAATCAACAAAGCACCAAGATTTAGGTGGTTCCTCCATATAGATTATGTCCACGGAGATACTGCAAATCTTTATAACAAGAAGAAATTTTACATGTGTTTCCAACAAAACACTCAATTTCTCACGATTTCAACCCCGAGTATCACCAAGAAAATATTTTCTCTAACTCACACAAGAACCTGTCAACGGTAAAAAAAAAAAACTCTTTTATTTTCTTTTACTCTCTCTACTTTAGGATGCTTAAAAAAATTTTCGATGAGATGATATTACAATGCAAATGATGCACTTATTTATAGGCGCAATCCGTAACCAAAGGAAGCAATTTTCCTTTTTTGCAGCCACCAACCAAATTTGACGCCGGTTTGTTGACAAAATGCATCGTTTACATTTGCAATCTTCCAATAAGGCTACTCATCTCATCTAACATTCTAACTACTTGAAGACTTGATTTCGATCATGTCTTCACACCATTAATGTAGCAGCTCATATCTCCTCATTTATGTATAGAGTTCAACTGAAGTTGAACATAACTTCTGTTTGTCAATGATCACAGCCTTTGCGAGCATATCAACAAGATTCTTATTTTTCTGGAATCTTCTCAAGCATCAAGACTTCATCTTCCAGTACCGATCTTATGAAACGATATCTCGAATCTGTACATGCTTTGTCCTAGCATGATAAACAAGATTTTTTGCTAAATGAATAGCACTCTGACTGTCATAGAATAATGTGCTCCCCTCAAGCTTTTGACTTAATTCCTCCAGAAATGATTTCCACCATATCATCTCCTTGCTAGCTTCTGTAGCTGCAATATACTTAGCTTTAGTAGTTGAAAGCGCAACTATCTTTTACAATTTAGATATTCAGTTTATTGTCGTACCACCTAATATGAATTCATACCCAGTGGTACTTTTTCTACCATCCAGGCCACCATCCATGTCGGCATCGACAAAACCTTGTAAGCCCAAATTTAACCTTCTGATGCATAAAGATAAATTAGCATTACCTTTCAAGTATCTCAGAATGCATTTAACTATTTCTCAGTGTTGTTTTTCCTGGATTGCTCATAAACCTGCTCGCAAGTTCCACTGCATGTGCTATGTCTGGTCTAGTTCACACCATAACATACATGAGGCTTCCGACAGCAGAAGTACAAGGAACTTTGTTCATATGAGCCTGCTCCTGCTCATGTCCTGCTCTTGCTCCGTCGATGGTGATTGTGCTTTGGTTAGTTTAAAATGACTAGCCAAAGGAGTACTCACAGCTTTAGTTCATCCATGTTAAATTTGCTAATGACCTTTTTCACATACTCTTCTTGAGATAACTTCAAGATTTCATTCACTCGATCTCTTAAGATCCTCATTCCAAGGATTTGCTTTGCAGCACCCAAATCCTTCATAGCAAATTCTTTTGATAATTCTTTTTTAAGTTTATCATTCTCCTCCAGATAAGCTCCTACTATCAACATATCATCTACATCTAGCAATAGAATGATATAAGAACCATCAAACTTCTTCACATAACAACAGTGATCAGCTTGACACTTCAGGAAACCATTGTTACTCATGAATCCATCAAACTTCTTGTACCACTGGCTTGGAGCTTGTTTGAGACCATACAAGCTCTTTGAAGTTTGCGCATCATTTTCTCTTTTCCCCGTACTTCAAAGCTCTGTGGCTGCTTCATATAAATTTCTTCATCTAGGTCACCATAAAGAAACGCCGTCTTTACATCTAACCGCTCCAGATATAAATCTTCTTTTGCCACTAATCCTACAGTCCTGATAGTGGTTAACTTAACAACTGGAGAGAAAATCTCAGTGTAATCAATGTCTTCCTTTTGTTGAAAATCTTTTACAACAAGTCTTGTCATGTACTTCTTTTAAATGATACACCGACTTATTATGTAATGCCTTTTTGCCTTCCGAAAGTTCTGTCAACTCCCACGTCTGGTTGGATGACAATGAGTCTCATCTTCCATGGCTTACTCCTACTCGGTTGATCAACATTTTGCATTGCCTCTTCATAGGTCTCTGATTTACCTTTATCTGTTAGCAAAATATAGTGAAATGCAAAGAAGTATATCTCAGGTAGTCTAATTGTTCTTGAAGATCTCCTGAGTTCAATCATTGTAGTTTGTGGGTCATCATCTTTTGTAGTTGCTTCTTCATCTTCATGGTTACTGCTTTTCGATTAATTCACATGAATATCTATCAATGGCACTTCATCAGTCTTGTTGACTTTAGGACATTCATCTCTAGCTCCAATGCTTGACTTGTCCTTGTACAATATGAAGATTATATCTCTACTCCGAATGATATTCCGATTTTGGTCATCCCAAAAACGATAACTCATTATCACAATAACCAATCAATGTTGTAAATGGCGGGAGGCGAGGGTAGATCGGTCGGTGTCTCCCTACCGCCTCGGCGGTTGAATTTTTTTAAGTAATTTTTTTATAGATAATCATATATAATCACAAAAAGTTTGTTAAATAATAAAATATACAATGCCTAACCTAAAACTTCTTGCGGCGGCGGCGGGCGGCAGGCGGAGGCGGCAAACAGTTTGTGTGTGGGCTTAGTGGTTGATAATGAGACGGAGGGAGAACCAAAAGTTTAAAAAAAGAAAGTGGGGTGTGATTTAAATAACTAGGGTTTTGAGTTTTAAAATTAGTTGAGTTTGTCTGGGTTTTTAAAATTTGTTCACTACAACTTAAAAATGTTGATTGCCTTACCTGGCCCGCCTGTTCACCGCCACCACCCGCCTCGACCTCCTACCCACCACCGTATAGCTTGGGTCGCCTAAAACAGCTGCCTCATGCATAGGCGGCGCGGTCGAGGGCCGCCTACTGCGCCTCGACCACCGTTTAGAACGCTGTAACCAATAAAGAAACACTTCTTTTATTTCAGATCAAGATTTGTTTTGCAAGCTGAGTCAATATGAACATAGCATAAATATCCAAATACTTTCAAGAAAGAAAAGTTTATTTTTTTGTCGTTCCATACCTCTTCGGGTATTCTGTAGTCAAGCGGTACCGAAGGTCCTTTATTAATCATATATGCCGCAGTGTTAAAAACATTAGCCAGAATGATTTTGGTAATCCAGAGTGCAGTCTCATGCTCCTAGCACGTTGATTCAAGGTCTTGTTCATCCTTCAGCTACGCTATTCTGTTGAGGTGTACCAAGAATGGTTGTGCACAATATTTCTTAAACTCATCATCTTCGTATTCACCACCATTATCAGATCTTAAGCACTTTACCTTCGAGTTGGTCTCATTATCAGATCGTAAGTACTTTACCTTCGAGTTATTCTCATTATCAACCACGACTTTCCAATTTTTAAAGTTCTCATAAACATTATATTTATTTTTCAGAAAATAAACCTAAAATTTCCGGCTTGATTAGTCGGTAAATGTGACATAGTATCTTGAGTCTCCAAAAGATATCACATGAGATAGTCCTCAATCCTCGTACATCAGTATGTACCAGCTCCAACTTTGCTGCTTTCGGTTATCTACCACCGCACTTTGAAAAGCTCATCTTTTTCTGCAAAGATACAACTTTCACTTAGCTTGTGTTCAACAATCTTTAATTATGGTAGCTTCCCGTTTGATACCAGCATCTTCATTCCTTTCTCACTCATATACCCAAGCGTAAAATGTCATAGACTTGAATTAGCTTCAGAATCCACGGCTGCTAATGTATCTCTGCAACAGGAAGTCATATAATTAGTCTCAATTTTCTTTCCTCGAGCAACAATCATGTCTCCTTTGTTTACTTTCCAGGAACCATCACCAAATATAACATTATGGCATTCATCGTCGAGCTGTCTTCATTCGTACATCACACATACCAACTATTTCCAAACATTTTCCATCAACCAGGAAAACTTTTCCATGATCGCCTGCGATGTATTTGAACGAAGCTCCTGAGTTCATAACCCAAGAACCAATCGGGCTTTCCATGGATAGTAATATAGCACCGTGTACGTCCTCAATAACAACATTTGCATTATTCTTTGTTGATTTGCATTTCTTTTTCAAGTGATCAGTTTCACTACCACTCCAGCACTTCAAATTCTTTTCAAAGTTGCTTTTGTCTTTTCCAATTCTTGACTTGGACCTACCATGCCATCGGTTAGAACTCTTTTCGTCACTCCTGCCCTATCTCTGATATCGAGATTTAGAGCAGATCTAGATGATATTCCTTCATCCGAATCCATCATGCAGACTTGTTCAGCAATAATTTGATATATGACATCATTGAAATATAGCTTTCTTTTTCCAACAGAGTTGCTGACCGTTGCCCGTATTGGTTCCCAAACATTTGGGAAAGATGCCAAAAGAATAAGTGCACGAATCTCATCATTTGAAATTAATTTCAACCGATGTTTGCTGAGAAACAATTGTATTGAACTCATTGATGTGTTTTTCTCTCATTTTCAAGTTGAATAACTTTTTCATAAGATGTACTTTGTTGTTTGCTGATGGCTTCTCGTACATGTCCGATAAAATGGACATCATCTCTTCTGTAGTTTGTGCCTCCGCCACGTTATGTGCCACATTCGTTAGGGTCAATCGTATTACACCTAACACATGTCGGTCAAGGATCTCCCAGTGATCATTCTCCATCTTTTCCGGCTTGTTTCCTGATAAAAGTTGATACAACTTCTTGCTATACAGATAATCTCTAATCTGTAACCGCCAAAACAAAAAATATGGCCCATCGAACTTGTTGATTCCCGGTCCCATCCATCGTCTCTGGCTATCGCTTCTCTAACCTTTAGCAAAAAATCTAAAAAATCTTTTCTGACGTGGAAGATCAAAAAAAGCTACAACCATAAAACATACTCAGAATTCAAAGAAATTTTATAGCAAGGCTCTGATATCAGTTATTGGGTAATTATGCCGAAGTGATGACGATTATGATAATAATATAATACCAAAATTGCGGAATAAAATAATCAACGAGATCACAAAAATTTAGGTTGTTCACCCAATGTAGGCTACATCCATGGAGTTACTGCAAATCTTTATAATAGGAAGAAATTTTACATGTGTTTACAACAAAACGATCAATATCTCACGATCTCAACCCCGAGTATAACCGAAAATATATTTTCTCAAACTCACACAAGAGAACCTCTCAACGCTCAAGAAAAAAAAAACTCTTTTAGGATGCTTCAAAAAGCTTCTGATAGGATGATATTACAATGCAAATGATGCACTTATTTATAGGTGCAATCCTCCCGTATGAACAAAGGATGCGATTTTCGTTTTTTCAGCCACCAACCAAATTTGACACGGTTTATTGACAAATTGCATTATTTACATTTGCATTATTCCAATCATCATTAAATAAAGATGGCCCATCTCACCTAACAGACGAGTTCTGCGTAATGTTGTGTTATCTACTTATCTCATCTGTAGTTTCTCTTGAAATCCTGTAACATAGAAAATGGAAGGCTTCTGACAATGGCATTTCCGAACGTCTTTCATGAAAATTAGAAAAATCTGAGCTTCATGCACTCAATTCAGAATGGAGTTATTTGACATAAATTGTATTGTAATTTTCACGTATTTCTGAGATTCACTACTTCTTGTTGTCAAGAAAATTTTGGTTCAAGTAGTCTGGAAAGTTGTTTCTCACATGTAGCAGGCAGGGAACTGCAGCAAATATCTGGAAACAATACGTCTAAAGTTGGTTATTTGAGCATGAAGGAGGTGAGATCAATGGCTTTGGCTGGATTAAAAATATTTGTAGTGGATAAAATATTTAAATTCTAATCTAGTTCTAGATCGTGTTTACTTTGTGATCGTAGATCAGAGGGCTTGTTTCCAACCATCAGCATTCATCGAAGTTTCATGACGTAAATATTCCAACTCTGGAAGAAGCATTGAAGGCATGTCTCATAGCTCTATCTCTTTCTCTCTAAACAGCGCTGGGGTATAGGTTCCAGAAGAAATGAATTTATATGAAGTGAAACAGTTTATCTTCCATCATAATTGCAAGTAAAAGTATGCTGCAATCTACATGTTAGGCCGTTCTGTACCTTTAGAATCAGCTTTCAGATATTGCCTACTGCAAATGATCAGTTGAAATTGAATCAAGTAGCAAACCTTGCATAATATTTTTATCGACGATATAATCTAATTATCTTCCACTCCTGTCATCGATGCATTAGTTGATATCAGGGTCTGTTCGGCTGGTGATCCTTGATGCTAAGGTGGGGCCTCCTATGTACGAAAAAGAACTTGCAAAAGATATCATTTCTGTTGTAAGTTAATTGTACTGCTTAACTGGTGATTATTTCAGACTTCTCTTTTTCCTTAGTTACCAATATTAATTGTGGAAAGTAAATTTGACCAGACACTTACAAATTTTGGTCAATGTCGTACCATGGAATTTACAAGATGTCCAAAGGTCAATGGCTCCAACCAAATTTTCCGAAAGAAAAATAGAAGTTGTTTGAAAATTTTGAGGAACTTAAATTGGTTTCATTCCAGATGAAGGGAGTAAAAATGGAAGAAATTATTTGGAGAAATGTTTCTATGTGAAATTGGGGAAACTGCCGTTAGAATTGTTACATAATAAACTTGCAGTTCCTGTAAAGAAGCTAGAATATGAAGCTTTCTGTGAATACTGCTAGATTTCTATATTTTGTTGATAATTTGAACTTATTGCTTTTACTATGTCTACCTAACTATATTGTTTGCATGTTACAATTGGGACCTTTTCATTTACTTGGTGATTTTCAATTTGGTCCCTACTTTTTTTAAAACAAAACTTTTATCATTATTTATTCCACAGTTTTTCTTCCCCTTTTTTATCTTATATTGATGATTTTATTAGTAATTGCTGTAATATAAACAACTGTACTATTTTTTTTCATGTCTATTGTTGCAAATATAAATGAAATGAGGTTCTCCTCGTACTTCTGCAGGTTGAAAGAACTAAGTGTAAGAATTGCATCGTATGGGCCAAAAGCGACAGCCTAGTGAGGGATATAATTAGATTATCAATGAATATTAAGGTAAAAGTTGGTTAAACTCTCGCATTTCTCCTATTTTGATTTAATTCCATGTCTAATCTTATATAGTTATATCCTGTGATTATGAACTTGAAAAATAATTTTCCAGTGTAACTTTTTCCGAGTTTTTTGCCTATCAGTGCATAGTAAAATCTGGAGGTTAGCTTGATGATCTGATAGAGGCAAATGAGTTTGCGAAATCTCTGTTTGACCCTTGTAACGTACAGACTGGGATTGGGTATGCTAGAAATATTTATCACCACATTGAGAATTTTTTAGCTGCAGATCTTGTTTGTGTTTAGATGTCTGCTGCAGTGAAGGGGCTATGCTTGGTTGACTGAGGTGAAATGGTGAACCGTTCTTGTGTTTCCTGTGGTTGCGAGTTTGACATAGGGATGTGGCAGATGGATTTTTCATTTTTAGGTTTTTTATCATGTAACGTGTGTTAATTTTGCTGTGACTTGTATTGATTATACCGAGTGAAAAGTGTTTAATACTTGCCATAACCTTATCTTTAACTTCTGCTGGTTTTATTCCATTCAAAATCTACTTTTGATTTGCTAACCTTGTGGACAATAGTCATTATAGCATATGATAGTAAATTTCATTGGTTTTTGTTTCTATCATGGTTGTGTAGGTAGGCTACATTGTGATGATGGATCTACTCACTGGTACTAGAACAAATTTATTGAGGATGAGAAATGCCGAGGTTGTTGGTGTTTACCATCATTTAATTGATGAAAAAGTTGTGGGAATCCTCCATGGGTAAGGTCATTAATGAGGAAGAAGAAGATTTTATAATTTGGTCATAAAAGTGTAGCGTATCATTTCTTGTTGCTATTGAAAACAGGAGAAATAAGAAGGTTTACGGGTGGACCGTGGATGATGAGGAGTCAATGAAGAAGATGTTGCTTGAGCATGTGGATGCTGTTGTCACGAGTAATCCTTCCTTGCTACATCGTGTTATGCAAGATACTCGAACACGGTGTTTTGAACAAGGATTCTCGTTGTCATCTTGACTTAAAGGAGGATAAAAAATCAACAAATGGAATATTTAGAGCACCGCAGAAGTTGGATCTCATTTCTTCTCCACAGTGTTGACCTTTTGATTTAGTTTATTATTTGCTGAAGAAGGTAGAAAGTAGAGAGCTTGGAGCATTACTCAAATATTTTTTCCTTGATTCCTCGTGGTCTGTCTTTTGTGTTGTAAAAACCAGGAAGAGCAGACATCTTTTGATAAGCAAAAAGACACCTGTCTGGAATCAGCACTCTATTTTGAATAGAAAATCTGCACTTTATTTGAATCATAACAAATTTGGAATAAAGAAAAGATTCAACACAAGCAATTTGGATGCCTGGGTACGCAAACATAATAAGCTTATTATTTAACGATGATGACAGTATAATATTAGCTGCTGGGGATTATAAGTTCTAAAAATATGGTGAATCTGCATTGGACACGCTATAGTGCATTTGTTCTTCATATAGATTTTTGGAGTGATCAATGGTCTTATCTAAAGAAATGTCTATATTACATTACATGTCAAATAAATTTTAAAAAAAATCAATAATGTTTTAATGCAGTTATTGAAAATTATAAGTTAAAATAATTTGGTATTAATGTCGAGATGCAGTGCCACACATTTTTTAGATCCGATTAAAAAACAAATGAGCAAAATCTCGACAGTCTTGTTTTTATTTATTATAATTATAATTATAATAACAAATCCTGACACTTTTATCGGTTTAATAGTAACATATTATCTACGACTACGAGGGGGGCTTTTTGTTACGACACAATGGTCACTGTCTTTTTTGTTTGTCTTTTTAATGATTAATATTTAATTATGAATATATCTAGTTTTTTATTTATTATTTTATTTGATGAATATTTATTTTCTAACTGTGTCATCAGTCCCTATACCAGGAAACTTGTGTTCCAACTCCCTGACATAATTGATTTATTCTTTTAAACTCTCTAATGCTTATCAAAATACTATAATACCCTTCTTTATTTGTGTAAACCCAAGAGAAGCCCTTCTTTATTTATTTATTTTTCCATTCCCTCCATTTTTAATGTCTGCCTATAATTTCTTCTTTTTTCAAACACATTTATGTTCCTGGTTTTTTATAAATAGATCGAAAGAATTGTAAAATATATAAAAGTGGGAAGAAATATGACAATGATCAGTGAAAAAATAAGATATAAGGTGTTGATTCAATATTTCATCATTTTATTTTTAATTTGTTTCTTCTTCTCAAATAGTTTGGCTTCTGTTATTGACGTCGAGCTATGTCACTCATGGTTTTGTGAAACCGAAATACAAATTTATCTACCTTAGGTATCAATTAGTATAAATTGAGCACTATAATCATTAACTAAGTATTTGAATGTACGAAATCATTTCATTGCAAATTCAAATAAAAAAAGGAGTATTGTTTTGTAAAATCAAATTACAAAATATCTAATTTAGGTATCCATTAAAATGAACTGAGCAATAGAACACATAAATTAGGTATTTTAATGCATGAGCCCATTTGATTTCAATATTCAGTACAAAAAATCTGAGTATTGTTTCATGGAATCAAAATATAAAAACATTTAATTTTGGTAATAATTAGAGATTAATAAAAAGTAATATTTTTTAATGGATGACTCAAATAAGATACTCGTCTCACGAAATTGATCCGTGAAACCGTGTCACAAGAGTTTTTATGTAATTAGAGTATATGAGGACCAGAACAAGTAAATTAGATATTCGGATTGATGAGATCGTATTTCACGCCAAGGTTCATCGAAATAGTTCCAAAAATGTATATAAATATATCTGAATTGGAGCTAATCATGCCTGGTTTTTTGGATGCAACAAGATCGGTCTAGGGCCAATTCTATCCTACATCGGGTGAGATACTCCCTTTACTTTTTTTTCTTACGCGTGTTTTTTTTTTATTATTATTATTACATTTCACACAACTTTAACAAAAAATGACTAATCATTAAACTAATTTCGTTTAATGTATATAACATGTGTTATATCATTATATTATTATTATTATTCTCAAAATTTAAAACTTCATATTTTATATTTAAAAATTACTTGAAATTTTTTTTGATAGTAATACTTTTACGTTTGAGGTTTGAGATTTTTATTTCTATTATTCTTATTTTTGTGGTAGAATCATATGCAATGTAAAAAATCAATATTTTAAAATTTAATTATTATAAGAAATTCTATGTTCTACCCATTTATAAGCGCTAATAAAATTATTGTAGCTATTTTTAAATGCTATACATGTATATATTATTTAGTGATAGGGAGTAAATCTCCCGGAGTAGGATAGAATTGCCCTCGGTCTAGGTAGCTCCAAATTTCCATGATGATGTAAAATAACGCCTATTTAGCAGTATCTTATTTCTAAAGACCCATCAAGTACCAATTACATGCATATTAGCAGGTCGAGGAACTAAGTGTCATACTTTACTTCTTTCAAATTGATTCAGTTCTTTCTGCATAGCATCTATCCAGTTAATATCATTTAGTGCATCATCAATTTTCTTAGGTTCTAACTGAGAGACAAATGTTGCATGTATAAATTCATCAATAATTTGTTTTCTAGTTCTTAGAGGAGCGGTTGGATTACCGATAACCAGCTCGAGTGGATGAATCTTATTCCATTGGAGACATGGTCCATATGGATTGGGCTCTTTTGGTTGAGTAGTTGTGTAAGGTCCAGGAAATTTAATTTACGTAACCTGAATGCATGAAATCTTGGGTTTTATCTAAATTATGTGTCTATTTATTTTTATGCATTTAATGCTTAAATTTTTGCATGGTTAAGATTTATTTCACGATATTTTTAAAAGTTCACGCATTAGGATTTTAGATGAATTTCTCACTCGATCGAGGAACGGAGACCGGGAAAATATCAGGAAAATTATTTTATTACATGTTTAATTTTTATTAATTAATACGAGGTGTTTTTAGTATATTTTTCAAAAATGAGCTTTGTTGGGTATTTTTACCCGCCGGAGCATATTTTAATCGGTACGCAAATTTTATCCAAACGGAGGACTTTTTGAGGGTTCGGGTAATATTTTCAAAAACTTTCCAAAACGATAAGAGGGAGGCCGCGTGATTTTTTTGGTCGTGCGATCGGGTTGGGCTGCTCGGGTACGTGTGTGTAGCTGGTGGCGTGGAGAACTATTCCAAGCCGTGGACCAGACCCTGGTGGGTCTGAGTCCGTAGGTAAGGTAGGTCCAGTAGGGTCTAGTCTTGGTCCTAGGTGGCTTGGTTCGTGACTGGTGCGATCCGATAGAGCTGAGGGGCGCTAGTTTTCGAATATGGTGCAGCTAGGGTTCGAAGGGAAGTAGTAGGAAAATTCCAGCAGCATTTCAGGGGCCGAGCGAAGGTTTAAGGGGTCTGGTTTTGATGGATTAGGGACTGTTAGAGTGTGTTTTAGGTATGGTAAAAGTTTGGGAAATTTTGGTTAAGTTTCGGTTCGATTCGGGTTAAAACCGGGATTCCGGTACAAGTTTTAAAACGAATCGATTAAATTTTGTAACGGGCTCGAGTTTACATTTAAGATTTCTTATAAATATTTTTTGGGATGTTTTAAGGAGTTTGGTAAGTTTCTGGTTGAAATTAAGGAGTCCAGGGTATAATGGTCTATTTGGGTTTCCAGGGGGCAAAATGGTCATTTTACACCCGGTGTGAAATTTTTGTTATGGCAGCACCCTGAGCACAAATTTACCATGTTTTAAATGTTTATGCATCATGTTTATGATTTATATGTAATTACGAAAAATACGGTAAATACTTGGTTTCAAGGAAAATTTACGTATATGCATGTTTTTATTAAGTGATGAACATGACATTTTGAATGATGGGATTTGGTTGTGACTAACACGATTACATGAGATATTATGAGCTGAGGCCAAGGCTCAGTGGACGGGTAATGCTGTCGCTGATGTCTTCGCCGCCGAGTACCGTGGTTTTATAGATAGATCCATCGAATAGAGCTGATACGATAGAGCTGATACGAAAGTCACAACTAATGAACTGAATTCAATTAAAAAGAAAATTTATACGTATATTATGACATGATGAGACATAATTTGACACGTTATAACTTTATACGACACGTTTATGTTCATGCTTTTAAGTTCATGAAATATATGTTGATTATAGTATTTTTCACTGCTGTGTACTTTGTATATGTGTTTGCTATTAACGGTGCAGGTGTGTTGAGTCTTTAGACTCACTAGGCATGTTTGATGCAGGTGAGCATTTAGATGAAGAGACTGAAGGTGCCGAACTCTGAGTTGGCAGTGCTGGATGTGCGAGCACGACCCGAGGACCACGCTTTTCCGCACATCACGATATCTTGAGCTTTGAGTAGACATGAGCGATTTTATACGTTTTGCGTTATGCTATTGATTTTCAGAATTTTACTTGTCTTATTTTAACTACGCAAGATTGTGGTACGTGTTGGCATTACTTTGACTGCGTCATTTTATCTGTCGACTGTTTACGAGTGTTAATTTTTAAATTGTATATTTTTCAAGGGAGTTGCATGTATGCAAAAGATTTAAATAACTATTTTAGAAAACATGAGCTTTATAAATAAAAAAAATATTTCTGCAATTTAAATTAGTAGACGTTACAGTTGGTATCAGAGCAAGGGTCCTGTATAGGGTTGTGCACCTCTAGCTACTGTAGCTCAGTCTTCAAGCTTCCAGTTCAGTAAGCTTTTATGTTTTAAATGTTTTCAATGATTTACTGTTATCACCTGCATGATTACATGAGTTATGATTTACATTACTTGATTAAATGATTTTATGAGTTGAGAATTAAATGTTATAAAAACTAGATTAATTGCATGATGGTTTAAAATTGGACTGTATTCAGATATCATGCCTCCCAGACGCGCTTCTATAACAGACCGTCAGGATGACACCTTGGGAGGCGGTAGGGGTTTTCCACCACCACCACCGCCGATGGATGCAACCACCCGTGTACTTGAGGGTATGGCTAGGCTATTGGAGCAGGTACAGAAGGCTCCTAGACCGCAGATAGATATTCTTGAGCAGTTCAGACGGCTTAACCCGAAGGAGTTCGGGGGTACCATTGATCCATTCTTGGCAGAGGGATGGATTAGATCGCTGGAGCTGCATTTCGAGTACTTGCAGATGAGAGATGACGACCGGGTCAGGTGCGCCACCTATATGCTGAGGGATGATGCATCCCTATGGTGGGGGGGAGCCGCGCATGCCGTGGACCAGGCTATTCTCACCTGGGACCGATTCAAGGAGATATTCTATGGCAAGTATTTCCCAACTGATGTCAGGGGCCGCCTGACGAGGGAGTTCATGAGTCTCCGACATGGGGACTTATCTGTGGCGGAGTTTATCCGCAAGTTTGACAGGGGCTGCCATTTTGTGCCCATGATAGCTAGAGACGCCGCTCAGAAGTCGAGGCATTTTATGTACGAACTGAGACCCACCCTGCGCCGGGATGTCATGTTGATGAGGTCGGCGAGCTATGACGGGGTCACTGTCTGTGCTTTTCAGGCGGAACAGGCGCTACGAGACATCGATTTTGAGATGCAGCGGAAGAGACAACAGACTCAGTCAAGTTCCCAGCGCAGAAGAAGCAGTTTACTGGGCCATCGAGATAGCAGGGGCAGCAGAAGCCCCAGGGACAGTTTAGGAGGCCCAAACAGCAGAGACCTCCTCAGGCGCTAGTGGCGCCTGAGCTAGGGAAGAGACAGCCTTGCAGACAGTGCAACATGTTCCATTTCGGCAATGGCATGTGGGGAACTTATAAATGCTTCATTTTTTAACAAGAGGGCCATAAAGCAGCAAAATGCCCTAGGAACAAGGGCCTCACTACTGGCCGAACATATCTGATGCATGTCGAGGTGGCCGAAGCAGAGCCAAACTCGACGTTGATTACTGTTAACCCTTATGTTTAAGATTTTAATTTATCGCTTGCTTGCATGGGCTACCTGTTTGTTATGAATTAATTTGTGGGGTTGATAACATAGAAGGAATTAGGATGCATATTATATCTAGTTTGGATTAAGAATTTAACTGCATGATTTGAGAAATTTTAGGGACCCAATTGCAATAACCGATAATTTGAGGACCTAACTGCTAAAATCGAGAATTTTCGGGGATTTAAATTTTAAATTTTTTTCGTAATTTTACAATTTTATGGGGTTAGAATTCGATTTAGGAAGGGTCGAATTGAAAATTTCAAAATTTTGGGTAGGGGTCAATTTGTAATTTTCGAAACTCTAAACTGCAAATTCCGAAAATTTGAGGAAAACTTGGGTTAATTCAGTAAGTTTTCAAGGATTTGGGGTTAATGGCTGGTAAGAAATTTCTTAACTTTCAACACGATTAGATTTGATGGTATGTTTTGTCTCAGGGAGGATATATATTTCAGGTGTAGCCACACATGCTTCGCTAGATTCAGGGGCTACACATTCTTTATATCTGAATCTTTCGTCGATCGAATAGGAATCATACCAGAGGAGATGGATTCAGTTTTCAGAGTATCGATTCCATCCGGAGATTAGATGTTCACTTCTCAGATAGTGAAGATTTGGAGACACTATCTGTATGGGGAGAAGAGCAGGATTTTCACTGATCATAAGAGCCTGAAGTACTTCTTCACACAGAAAGAGTTGAACATGAGGTAGAGGAGATCAATAGAGCTAGTGAAGGACTACGACTATGACATTAGCTACCATCCGGGTAAAGCTAATGTGTTTGCAGACGCTCTTAGTAGGAAACATCCAGTGATCGCTCATTTTTCGGTACAGAGACCGCTACAGGCAGAGATTTAGAGATTTAAGCTTGCAGTTTATGCCAGGGGCGATGCCCAAATCTTGCTACTCTGACAGTACAGCCGACATTGAGAGAAAGAATTTGGACAAGGCATACTTCTAACTAGTAGTTACAGAAGTGGAGACAGAAGGACGAGGCTAAGGGCTAGAGACTGTATACAGTTGTGGATGGCATAGTCAGATATAGGGACCGGCTGTGGGTTCTTGACAGTGATTCCCTGAGAACAGATATTCTGAGAGAGGCCCACAGCACCCCATACTCCATCCATCCAGAGAGTACGAAGAGGTATAAAGATCTTCAGACTCTTTATTAGTGGCCGGACATGAAGCGAGATATTCTGCGATTTGTTTCCGAGTGTTTGACTTGTCAGCAGGTCAAGGCAGAGCATCAGAGACCTGCAGGTAAGCTGAGACCACTCCCTATTCTCGAGTGGAAATTGGATAACATCACCATGGACTTTGTGATAGGGATTCGAGGACTACTGGAGGATTTAATGCCATCTGGGTGATTGTTGATCGGCTCACTAAATCAACTCATTTCCTACTGATCAGGAAGACTTTCACTATGACTCAGTACATAGAGCTGTACATCAGAGAGATAGTCAGACTGCACGGGATTCCAGTGTCCATCATGTCAGACAGGGATCTGAGGTCCCCATCTGCGTTCTGGAAAAGTCTACACCAAGAATTGGGTATTATGCTGCAATTCAATACTGCCTTCCATCCTCAGACAGACGATCGGTCAGAGAGAGTGATTCAGATTCTAGAAGACCTACTCCGAGCTTGCATGATCGACTTCCAGGGCAGCTGGGAGCCGAAGTTACCTCTTGTGGAGTTCACATACAACAAAAATTATCAGGCATCGATTGGCATGACTCCATACGAGGCACTGTACGGGAGGATGTGTAGGTCGCCAGTGTTTTGGGATGAGGTAGGAGAGAGAGCAGAGTTGGGTCCGGATATTGTCAGCAGACAGTAGAGTTAGTGGGCAGGATTCGAGACAGGATGAGGATCGCTCAGAGCTATCAAAAAAGTTATGCAGATCAGAAGCGCAGAGACCTTGAGTTCGCAGAAGGGGATCATGTTTTTATTAAGGTCGCACCGATGAAGGGTGTGATGAGGTTCGAGAAGAGAGGCAAGCTCAGCCCTAGATTCATCGAACCATTCGAGATCCTAGAGAGAGTTGGGACACTCGTATACAGAGTTGCATTGCCGCCGAACCTGGTGGGAGTTTATAATGTGTTTCACGTCTCTATGCTGCAGAAGTACATGTCGAATTCTTCGCACGTGCTGAACTTCGAGCCACTTCAGCTGACACCGCACCTGTCAATCGAGGAGAGACACACTCAGATTTTAGACAGAGAGGAGGCTCCGGAACAAGGTGATCCACATGGTCAAGGTCAAGTGGCTAAATCATTCCGAGGAGGAGGCTACTTTGGAGACTGAGGCCGAGATAAGGAGTCGCTACCCGGAGTTATTCGGCATGTTCTAAATTTCGAGGACGAAATTTTATTTAAGGGGGGAGAGTTGTAAGGTCCAGGAAATTTAATTTACGTAACCTGAATGCATGCAATCTAGGGTTTTATCTAAATTATGTGTCTATTTATTTTTATGCATTTAATGCTTAAATTTTTGCATGATTAAGATTTATTTCACGATATTTTTAAAAGTTCACGCATTAAGGTTTCTAGATGCATTTCACGCTCGATCGAGGAACGGAGACCGGATAAATATCAGGAAAATTATTTTATTACATGTTTAATTTTTATTAATTAATACGAGGTGTTTTGAGTGTATTTTTCAAGAAATTGACTTTATTGAGTATTTTTACCCGTCGGAGCATATTTTAATCGGTACGCAAATTTTATCGAAACGAAGGACTTTTTGAGGGTTCGGGTAATATTTTCAAAAAACTTACCAAAACGAAATATTTTCATGGGAGTGTGTTTGGGCTTGACGGGCCTATTTTTATTGCTTAATGGGCTCAATACCTTTTTATTTTTCTTGGAGGCCCATTAGTGCATTTTTAATCCACCTAAACTGTTGGAAACTTAGTTTCGGATGTTTGACAAACTGAAGAGTTAATAAAATCAAACTAACTGATCGCGTTAACTGAAGCTTATCGAAAGACAACTGAATTCGGCAACTGAACTATCCTACCAACTGATCTACGCAACAGGATGCACCGTCAACTTATCGCAGTTGTAAGCCTTCTCAGTTACTACCTATCAGCTAACCCTTCAGCTGAACACGTCACAAGTTGAAAACGACAACCAACAAATAGTACAAATAGTCTGCAACTGTGACTGGGAATGCCGCATTTCAGAAAAGGCACACTGTACTATTGACAGAAGAATTTGACGTGGCACATCAATGGATAGAAAGTTTAAATCGCATTCAATATTACCGTTGAAGGGAATCCTATAAATAGAAGAGAGAAACAGCTGAAGAAACTAACTTTTTTGAATACAATCAGTTGCGAAGAGTGAAAAAGTAAATTTATATTACTGTTACTCTGCTAAAATTAAAGCTCACACTTATCATATATATTTGTAGCAATCAAAGCTACATTTCAAGCTTATTAGCACTCTGTAATCATTGTTAAATTCAATCAGTTGTGCTAAGATCAGTTACGCATTGTGAAGCATTTTGTAAACTAAGAGTTTCAGTTTTTGCAGTATTAAGTCCAAGCTGAAGTGGGTCTATACAATTTTTTGTATTGATTAAAGACTTTTACTGGAAATCCTAACTTCGTGATAGAAGGGGAGACGTAGGAGTAATTGAAATCTCTGAACATCCAGAAACAAACTTTGTGCATCTTTCTTATTCATTTCAGTTCGTATATTCTATCTTTCAGTTAGTCATTTTCCGCACTTAACTGTTGACTAATTCTTATCGACTGACAAGATTTAGAGCCTTAGTTTTTCACCAAACTGACTCAAACTTTCGAAAAATAGATAAAAACCGTGAGTGTTTATTCAACCCCCCTTCTAAACACTCCGTATCTTCTTAACCGATCCTATCAAGTGGTATCAGAGCGGTTAAATCTTGTCCTTGAATATTCTTATTCACTAAACTGATCATTATGACTTCATTAAACAAATTCCAACCTAAGTCTTCTTAATCATCGTTGGGATTTAATTATCAGTTCTGATAAACAGGGTCTAAAAATTTTTCTCTTTTAAAATGTAAATGCGGAAGGTAATGGAATCTAAATAATATACATCTCTGTATAACAACTACAATTCAGTAGAAAAGTACAATACTGTACAACCTAAGTCTAAGGTTTAGTTACTAAGTTCAAGTAATAAAACAAGTCTACAATAAGTCCGGAATCACCACGCTAACTCGTCTTCTCTTATCGTCTCTCTTATCGTCTTCTTGACCCTGATCCAGCCCCACCTGTTGTCATGCACACATACAAAACAAGACAACAGCCGGATAACTCCGGTGAGAATAAATCCCAGTATAAAACATGGTAAACATGCATATACATAAAGTAAATCATGAAATATTCGATCATGAATATAATTCAAATCAATAGATTTCATAATCTATGAAATTTAATCAAGATAAGCATGCAACTCGAATCAGATAAACATGCTACTCAAATCAATTCATAAAAACATGCTGTCATGACTGAAAGCAATAACAATGGGTTTCATAGTCTATGAAACCACATCTATAAACGCATGCAGTTCTAGTCAAATCATGTCTAGACTCGACTCAACTATAACTCTAGAGATCCCGGTGTGAATAAGACGTCAATGGCTGTCACCTACCCTCCCACTCGGGGTGACTGTACGTCTTATTCCTAGACTTTGGTCTGAGCTGTATCAACGACTGCAATAGGAGTCAGGACTGCTCCTAAGCTTAGATACACCGAACATCTAGATATGTGACAATGACTGTCAACGACTCTCCTATCTTAAATGCAATGAATATCAATATGTAAACAAAGCATGCTCATATTCATATCTGAATATCACAATGATCTTATATGCTTGAACACAATTCTATAATCACATCATAATCATATCAAAAGATAAACAATAAGTCTAGTATGTGATTTAGTTGGGAAACTCAAATGAGATCTGATTTGAGTTATGTCTTCCCAAATATCACATGAATTATACCTTTGTCGTCCCTGTCTGACGAAGACGAAGTCTCGAAGTCGAATCTGTCCATATCAAGTCTGAAATGACAATATCAAATACACTGTATCAATGTGTAATTCGATTCACAATCTGTTCTGATCAATACTCAACTCAGTATATAATCTGATCAATATCTGAACAATATAACCATGAATCTCAATCAATATCATATCTGATCAATCTAAATCAACTGATGTTTCGACGTCATAACAATACAATCTGAATAACCCCGTCAATCTGAACATCACATATATAATACCAGCACTCATAAGCAATACTGACATAACTCATAACCTCAACGATAACACAAATCTGATATCGAATCTCTGTCAATATCTTTCGAAAATCATAATAATTGCATAAACAGTCTATTATTTAATCTGACTTCAATTCTACAATGTCTACGGTAATATAAACGCCATATCTGAATCACATGCAATTCTAGCAACATCATATTTCCAAAACATCTCAAAACGTAACAAAACTTACGTCCTTTTGTAGCTCGTAGCTAAAGGAACTCAGAACTGCAGTCGAATTCAAATTCTGCTAAACGGTTCTTGCACAATCGAAATCTAAAGGCGTAAAACTTTAGGGAGGATTTCTCGTGCCTTGTTGCTGAGTTTTCTGAAGAAATAACGTGTCAAGCCCTTATATATATACTGCATGCAACTTTGGAAACGTGGCCTTATTATTCAAGCTACACGCATGACCGCGGGTGCGGTCATGACATGCACCGCGGGTGCGGTCGTGCAATGCCTATCCTGGCATTTCTCGAAAGCTCAGACCGCGGGTGCGGTCTGTTCGGTACCGCGGTTGCGGTGTCGGCAACGCGGGTGCGCTCTGGCTAGCACCGTGGGTGCGCTCTGCCATCTTTAAAAACACCAACTTACTGTCCATGCACCGCGGGTGCGGTCATGTCTGGCACCGCGGGTGCGGTGATGCTTCGACCTTTCTGGCAAAAAAATCCACAATTACATGACCGCGGGTGCACTCCTGTTCTAGGCGCGGGTGCGGTCTTGCAAACCCTATTTTCTCATGTCTTTTCTTCCCTCATTGCATGTCATGCGTTTTCATATCTTCCGAATCTCTCGTTAATGAAGATTAATAATCTTGGTTATCGATTCTGTAATTCTTGGGCCTTACATTTCTTCCCCTCTTAGGTCTGAGTTCGTCCCCGAACTCACAAACAATCACTTCAAAGATAACAGAGGAAATGCATAACAGAGTTTAAACCAAAACTCGAATATCTGATTCCGGTTTGGAATAAGAATTCACTAAGTATAATGTCATAATACTTCTCTAGTCCTTCTGACAGAATCAATCTTGCCATGTTGGTTATACAACATCCGTATAAACCAATCACAGTTCATAACAAACCAATACCAGTAGTTGTTACCCAGTCTGTTTATCCCAATCAAGGACATATGGCTTCAAATACCAATCTTCATTGGTTTCTTAAATCTGTCCATTCTGAACTATCTTAATAACTATTGTCATACAGTAATTCATACAGTGACAATAAGTCATAACATATAGTGCTAACATCCAGCACTAAAGCTGTATAGTGCTTACATCCAGCACTAATGTTGTACCAAAATCTTCTAATATCTGGCTAATACATTCTGACAGCCTGTCAATCCGTGAAACAATCTAAGAGAGAGTTCATGATATATTCTGTCACAAATACAAACTCAGACAAAATCATAATCTGACCTAATCTACTGTGGCATTCTGATCTTTCTGACCACTTCTCTGACATCAATCTGTGTCATTTGGTCATGTTTGTACGTTATCTGGTATAAACTGATAGATATAGATTGAACAATCTATCAATCTTAATTATATTCTATCACCATCTGGAAAGTATTGCAATGATCTTATTACGAAATTCATCGAAATATAATCCCCATGTCTAATCAGAAATATACAAATTCTGTAATAAATCTTCTGATTTCTATCTTTCTAACTTTTCTGTTAGCAATTCAAACATATCAGTACAGTTTCTGCCAACATTTCAATACAATTTCTGCTATAACCAATTTAATCTGTCAACTATCTGTTCGAATATCATACATTCTCAATCATCAGACTGAAAACTGAATCCATTTCTGTGCTGTTTCTGACACTATCTGTGATTTCAGATCCGAACTACTGACATAAACAAATCAGTTAATAACATAAATTAAAGATAATATACCTACCTGGTATTCAGCTCTGACTATCGATATCAAATTCTGTTATACAATACTGAAACATTCTGATATCACAGGCTAGTCAATTTCATACAAAACACAAAATCATATATATGTTACTCTGATCGATGCTCCATTCTGATTATCAATCACACTCTGAACATTCTGATCGCATTTCTGCATAGCTATACCTCTCGAAATAATTCTGATACAATTGAACTGTAGATATTCTCAACGGTTCACAACAATCTGTATCATATACGGATTCAAAGCAACAGTAATATCAAATTAAATACAAAATATCAGTAACCTATATAGATCTAGTGAGTTCAATGAACTCATAAAGCAATGATTTCTTGTAAATATCTTCATGTCATTCTGATCAACTGCTATATCTTATCTGCAATTAAAATATGCTCCCAAAACAATATAAGATGTCTCAAATACTGATTTAGAACAATAACAATATTCAGCAGATATAAAGCAACAGCCGAATAAAATAATCTGTCACATCAGACAAAATACATTTCTGACATTTCTGGTCTTTCTGATATCGATACTGTTATCAGCCCCTGATCGAAATCTCAACTGTATCAAAATCAATCTGTATACTAACTTCAGATAACGCATACTCTGAATACCATCTGTTTCAAGCAGGATTCTTATCTGAATAATTTCTGTATACAATCATCACAGTTCTCAGAATATTCAATAGAATCTTCAAATATTCGATTCGATCAATCAAATACTGCAAATATATCAGAATCTCATAGATATAACAAGTATAGAATCATCAGAACATCTCTGAATATACTGACACATGCCAAAGAGTATCACTAAATCAGATGTACTCCTGGTCGATACTCTTCTACTGATCTTTCAATTCTTTCTGTAGCATTCTGTACATTCAATGTCATTCTGTACCTTCAATGCTATTCTGCCTTAAATTCTAAAACAACCATCAGTATCTGATCGGAATTCAATTCTGAAATCTATCTTTCTGATATAAAGTAAATCTGAAATCTTATCTGGGCTAATGTCTGTCAACTCGTACATTTCTGGCAAATCTGCCAATGCTAAGCTCGATTTCAGTAGATCTACTGAATACATAAGGATACTATCTGTTCCTTTCTGTATTAATCGAGCCATAGACAACACAGATATCAAAGGAATTCGAAATCTAGAATCCTTACTGTGAAATCTCTACTCATCAGCCATATCTGGTCTGAATCTTATACTTTCCTGACTGGAATCTATAATAGTTCTGTACTTGTTTAGCATATTAACATCAATAATGCAATCAAATCAGAAACACAAGTACATCAGTATTACAGTAATTACAGACCCAACAGATAATGCATATCTCCATGCAACTCATTCAAGGATAATCTTAAGGAATGCATTAGTATATATCAATACATATGCAATCTAATCATAAAAGAATAGTACCTGTAGTAAATTCTGGATTTGTGTCTTCAATTGGACTCTGTTTCCTACAATCTTCGGGAACGCTTCTGGGGACAAACTTTAGCAAAGTGTCCCGGCTGTCCACAAATATTACATCTACCAGTCACTCCCTGGCATTGCTCGGTGGAATGTCTCCCTCCGCAACTCCTGCAATACACTCCAGTATGGCTTGAACCAGAAACGCTGGAGCTGGATGAACCACTTTCCAGTTTCTTGAATGGTTTCTTTCGAGCTTTCAGCAAATCTTGCTTCCCACTCATACTGCCGCGATCAAATTTGAGAGGGGATTGCTGTGTCTGGGGTTGTTCCACACACAACCTCCCTAGCTGTCTAATCAGACTCGCCTCAGCTCTCTTCGCTCTACTCAGGAGGTCAGCAAAATGGTAAGGTCGCTGTAAATTCATAAATGCAACTACCTCCGAATTCAACCCTCTGATGAACTGATTTACTATAGCTTCATCATTTCCAGCTATCTGAGGAGCAAAATGCAGTAGAGTAGAGAATTTGGCGGTATATTCATCAATATTCAACTGACCTTGGCTCAAATTCTCAAACTCTGCTTTCTTGTCCTCTCGGTACAAGACTGAGAAAAATCGTCGATAAAATTCAGTTCTGAATATTTCCCACGAAATCACTGTACCTCTCTGTTCCCACATTCTTCTACTAGTAATCCACCAATTCCTAGCGGCTTCTCGTAACTGATAAGGTACCAATTTAACTCTCTGTTCACCTGTACAATCAAGTAAATCGAACAGTATTTCTATATCATCAAACCAGTTCTGACAATCTTCGGATGTCTCGATACCATTCAGAATCGGCGGATGCAATAACTGAAATTCTTGCATCTTTATTTCTATCTGAGTTTCTGATGCATCTATCTGTTCAGACGAAGTACTGCCTTTTTCTGAAATTCTTCGAGGCGGTATATCTGATAATCAAACAGATTATTACACAGTCTATACAATCTGTCTCAACCCTCCTCTGATCATATATCTCTGATCCAGACTCGGTTCTGATTCAGGCTTAACAATTACATGCTGCAATCAACTCAGATAACAAACAACATGTAATAGGGAAAACAATAAATCATGCTAGCACACATCATGCAAGTCAACAGTGACATAAATCTCATGCTAGCAATCACATGCAAGGAAGACACTTCAATCTACCCCGCTTATTCTCTACTATCTTATTCTAAAGAATCTATCAGCTCTGCCTTTCTCAATCTAAAGGATCTATCGCTCTGATACCACATGTTGTGGGGACCCGGACGCTAATCATCTTCTTAATCATCGTTGGGATTTAATTATCAGTTATGATAAACAGGGTCTAAAAATTTTCTCTTTTAAAATGTAAATGCGGAAGGTAATGGAATCTAAATAATATACATCTCTGTATAACAACTACAATTCAGTAGAAAAGTACAATACTGTACAACCTAAGTCTAAGGTTTAGTTACTAAGTTCAAGTAATAAAACAAGTCTACAATAAGTCCGGAATCACCACGCTAACTCGTCTTCTCTTATCGTCTTCTTGACCCTGATCCAGCCCCACCTGTTGTCATGCACATATACAAAACAAGACAACAGCCGGATAACTCCGGTGAGAATAAATCCCAGTATAAAACATGGTAAACATGCATATACATAAAGTAAATCATGAAATATTCGATCATGAATATAATTCAAATCAATAGATTTCATAATCTATGAAATTTAATCAAGATAAGCATGCAACTCGAATCAGATAAACATGCTACTCAAATCAATTCATAAAAACATGCTGTCATGACTGAAAGCAATAACAATGGGTTTCATAGTCTATGAAACCACATCCATAAACGCATGCAGTTCTAGTCAAATCATGTCTAGACTCGACTCAACTATAACTCTAGGGATCCCGGTGTGAATAAGACGTCAATGGCTGTCACCTACCCTCCCACTCGGGGTGACTGTACGTCTTATTCCTAGACTTCGGTCTGAGCTGTATCAACGACTGCAATAGGAGTCAGGGCTGCTCCTAAGCTGAGATACACCGAACATCTAGATATGTGACAATGACTGTCAACGACTCTCCTATCTTAAATGCAATGAATATCAATCTGTAAACAAAGCATGCTCATATTCATATCTGAATATCACAATGATCTTATATGCTTGAACACAATTCTATAATCACATCATAATCATATCAAAAGATAAACAATAAGTCTAGTATGTGATTTAGTTGGGAAACTCAAATGAGATCTGATTTGAGTTATGTCTTCCCAAATATCACATGAATTATACCTTTGTCGTCCCTGTCTGACGAAGACGAAGTCTCGAAGTCGAATCTGTCCATATCAAGTCTGAAATGACAATATCAAATACACTGTATCAATGTGTAATTCGATTCACAATCTGTTCTGATCAATACTCAACTCAGTATATAATCTGATCAATATCTGAACAATATAACCATGAATCTCAATCAATATCATATCTGATCAATCTAAATCAACTGATGTTTCGACGGCATAACAATACAATCTGAATAACCCCGTCAATCTGAACATCACATATATAATACCAGCACTCATAAGCAATACTGACATAACTCATAACCTCAACGATAACACAAATCTGATATCGAATCTCTGTCAATATCTTTCGAAAATCATAATAATTGCATAAACAGTCTATTCTTTAATCTGACTTCAATTCTACAATGTCTACGGTAATATAAACGCCAAATCTGAATCACATGCAATTCTAGCAACATCATATTTCCAAAACATCTCAAAACGTAACAAAACTTACGTCCTTTTGTAGCTCGTAGCTAAAGGAACTCAGAAATGCAGTCGAATTCAAATTCTGCTAAACGGTTCTTGCACAATCGAAATCTAAAGGCGTAAAACTTTAGGGAGGATTTCTCGTGCCTTGTTGCTGAGTTTTCTCAAGAAATAACGTGTCAAGCCCTTATATATATACTGCATGCAACTCTGGAAACGTGGCCTTATTATTCAAGCTACACGCATGACCGCGGGTGCGGTCATGACATGCACCGCGGGTGCGGTCATGACATGCACCGCGGGTGCGGTCGTGCAATGCCTATCCTGGCATTTCTCGAAAGCTCAGACCGCGGGTGCGGTCTGTTCGATACCGCGGTTGCGGTGTCGGCAACGCGGGTGCGCTCTGGCTAGCACCGCGGGTGCGCTCTGCCATCTTTAAAAACACCAACTTACTGTCCATGCACCGCGGGTGCGGTCATGTCTGGCACCGCGGGTGCGGTGATGCTTCGACCTTTCTGGCAAAAAAATCCACAATTGCATGACCGCGGGTGCACTCCTGTTCTGGGCGTGGGTGCGGTCTTGCAAACCCTATTTTCTCATGTCTTGTCTTCCCTCATTGCATGTCATGCGTTTTCATATCTTCCGAATCTCTCGTTAATGAAGATTAATAATCTTGGTTATCGATTCTGTAATTCTTGGGCCTTACACTGTCTGTCACAAACCCTCCCAATCAGGGTAACGGTACGTCTTATTCCTAGATTTTGGTCCTGTTTGTATCGAATGTCTACAATCGGAGGAAGTCTGCTCCTATGCGTCGATACCACCAAACATCTAGAAATTTGACAAATCTGCCAATGACTCTCCTATCTTAAATGCTTGAATATAAATCTATAAACAAAGCATAAACATAACACAATATAAACAACAACTAGTATGCGATTTTGGGAAACTCGAATCAATTCTAATTCGAGTCATATCTCCCCGAATTCACGTGAATTATACCTTTCGTTGTTGTACAATCTTTGTCGTAGTCGAAATCTCGATCTCGATCTCGAAATTACCAATACAAATCTGAAATGGCATAAATAATGTGCATTCTATCAACTTCCACTCAATTCAACACATATATGAATCGTTAATCAATCTCGATCGACGGTACAACGGCGTAATCTTGCAATACTGATAACTCAAACACTACATATATATTAACAAGTCATAATCCTCAACTCATAATCACTATCATAAACATGTCCAACTCTGAAAATCTGTATAATTTCCATTCAATACATGCTGGAATTTCATAAAAATCGTATACGGTATCATTCTTTGTTCCGTGGCGAATATACTATCTTCATAAGCAAAGGAACATAACATAGAACTCAACTCTGATTTTCCCCAATCCTTTCAACTTTCAATCATGCTGAAAAGAAGTAATACTTACATCCTTTTGAAGCTAGTGATGCAAGGAACACAAATCTGAATTCGGAATTAAAATCGGATGGCTAGTTGTTGCACAATCACTTTTCTAATCTAGAACACTTGAAGGGATTCTATGGAGGTTCTCTCGGTTCTCAGCTGAAAAATGGAAAGGGAATGACTCATGCTCGAAATATATATATACCCTGCCATGTGTCAAATTAAGAAGCAAAGGTCGATCTCTCGCACGAAGCACCGCTTGTGCGCTTCTTCATGACCGCGGGTGCGCTAAGCTCACGGCACCACTTTCATTTTCCGAAACTCCACGGCCGCGGGTGCGGTGTCTTTTGGACCGCGGGTGCGGTCTGCTCTCGGCATCCCTATCCAAAATTCAGAACCAGCGACCGCAGGTGTGCTCTTGTTTTCACCGCGGGTGCGGTGACCTTACTGTAAAAATGTCATACCCTACTGCCTCTTCACCGCAGGTGCGGTCTTTCTCTATGCGCGGGTGCAGTCTTCCTTGCATTCAAAACTCTAATTTTTCATGCCTTTCCTACTCCCATCTCACTTAGTGCTTCTCATTACATGTCATGCATTCTCATATCTTCGAATATCACATCAATGAAGACTAATAAATCTCAAGCCTTACATTTCCCCCCTATAAGAAATGATTTCGTCCTCGAAATCGCAGGCAATCTATCAAATCATATAGGAAAAGCAATATAATCAAAACTGAAGACATACTCACATCATGTAAATAACTCGGGATGTCTCTGTCTTATATCTGCTTCTGTCACCCAAGTCGCTTCTTTAGTGCCATGACGACTCCAGTGAACTTTTACAAGCGGAATAGTCTTCGTTCTGAGCTGCTTCTCTTTCCGATCAAGAATCTGTATCGGTTGCTCAACATAACTCAAAGTTTGATCAAGCTCGGCTTCATCAGGCTGAATGACATGAGAAATATCTGGTATATATCTACGCAATATCGATACATGAAAAACGTCATGTATCCCAGATAAAGAAGGAGGAAGAGCAAGTCGATATGCTCGATCGCCAATCTTCTCAAGAATCTCATACGGACCGACGTATCTAGGAGACAACTTTCCACGCTTGCCAAATCTGACAATGCCTTTGAAAGGAGAAATCTTCAAGAATACTCTGTCTCCCTGCTCAAGTACCAATGGTCTACGTCTGATATTGGCATATTTGGCTTGCCTATCTTGTGCCGTCTTCATTCTCTTCTGAATTATCTTTACTTTTGCAGTCATTTTACGAATCATATCAGGCCCAAGTTCTGGTACCTCATATATATCATCCCAGTACAACGGAGATCTGCACTTCTTGCCATACAAAGCTTCAAACGGTGCCATCTCGATACTCGTCTGATAGCTGTTGTTGTACGAGAATTCACAAATTGACAGTGAATCTTGCCAACTAGTGCCGAAATCTAGCACTACAGCCATCAACATGTCCTCTAAAGTCTGGATTGTCCGCTCTGACTGTCCGTCTGTCTGAGGATGATAAGTAGTACTTAGGTGCAATTTCGTACCTAAAGCCTGCTGCAAACTGTGCCAGAAATATGAAGTGAACCGGGGATCACGATCTGATACGATAGACTTCGGCACACCAAGTAATCTGAATACTTCTCTGACATACAACTCTGCCATCTGATCGTGTCGGTATGTCATTCTGTATGGAATAAAACACGCTGATTTGGTTAGTCTATCAATAATGACCCAAATCGCATCACAGCCCCAGGATGATCGAGGTAACTTCGTCACGAAATCCATGGAAATGTGATCCTATTTCCATTCAGGAATAGACAAACTCTGAAGTAGACCTCCGGGCTTCTTTCTCTCGGCCTTCACCTGTTGGCAATTCAAACACTTAGACACAAATTCGGCAATATCTGACTTCATCTGTTTCCACCAGAACTGTGTCTTCAAGTCATTGTACATCTTTCTGCCACCAGGATGAATACTAAACCGACTACAGTGCGCTTCTGACATAATCTGTTGTTTCAATTCTGGAACGTCTGGCACTACAATACGACTATTCACATACAGAACATAATCATGTACCTGATACTCTGACTGATGTCCTGATCTGACCATATCAATCGACTTCTGCACATTCTGATCAGTTCTTTGGGCTTCCTTGATTCTCATAATCAAATCTGTCTCAACTTGAATCGAAGCAAGTCGTAGCGGTCTAATATCTGTATCAAATGTCAATCCAGACAAATAGCAATCTTCAACTAAATTCGAAACACCTATCGTCGATAAGGATAGAGCACATACCTTTCGACTCAAGGCATCCGCTGCTGCATTTGACTTCCCTGGATAGTATTTGATCTTGCAATCAAAATCTTTCAACAAATCGAGCCATCTACGCTGTCTCATGTTCAACTCTGACTGAGAAACCAGATACTTCAAGCTCTTGTGATCAGACTAAATCTCAAATTTCTCACCATAAAGATAGTGACGCCAAATCTTCAATGCAAAAACAATGGCCGCCAATTCAAGATCATGAATTGGGTACCGAGTCTCGTGAGTCTTCAACTGTCTCGAGGCGTATGCGATCACATGTCCTCGCTGCATAAGAACACATCCTAGCCCTTTGTGAGTTGCATCACAATATACTGTAAAATCACCAGTACCTGAAGGTATCGTCAATACTGGAGCACTGGTTAGCCTCTTCTTCAACTCTAGAAAGCTAGACTCACAATCCTCAGACCATACAAACGGAGCATTCTTCTGTGTCAACTGGGTAATCGGCTTCGAAATACTGGAAAAGTCTTAATGAATCGTCGATAGTACCCTGCCAGACCCATGAAACTGCATATCTCTAGCACAGAAGTCGGTCTCGGCCAACTGATCACAGCTTCAACTTTACTCGGATCTACAAAAATACCGTCTCCAGATATAATATGACCCAAGAAGACAACCTGTCTCAGCCAAAACTCACACTTTGTGTGGGGACCCGGGCTTTAAATCGATTCGATCTGGGATTAATGGGATCTGTGAGAAAATGTGGGTCAATTTTCGCTTTTTAACATTAATTCTAATGTTTATAAATCAAGCACAAGAGAGTTCTATGTTTTATTTCACAACATAAATACATGTCTTATTCTAATACATCAATCCAAACTAGTGTTTAATACAAACCATAAACTACAAATAATACAAGTCTAGTAAGAGCCACTAGTCATCTTCTGCGCCCGTAGTCACCACGCTATCTCGATCTCATCTCTGTCGTGACCCAGATCCCGCCCCACCTGTTGTTATGCACACATACAGACATAACAACAGCCGGAAACTCCGGTGAGAACAAATCCCAGTATAAAACATGTATACATGCTAACACAAAATAATGAATTATGCATAAAAGCAATAATAATGGGTTCCATAGTCTATGAAACCAATCCATATTAGCATGCAATGCAAATCAAATCATGTTTTGACTCAACTCGACTCTACTCTAGGGATCCCGGGGTGAATAAGACGTCACTGTCTGTTACCTACCCTCCCAATCGGGGTAACTGTACGTCTTACTCCTAGACTTCGGTCGTGTCTGTATCGAATGTCTACAATCGGAGGAAATCTGCTCCTATGCGTCGATACACCGAACGTCTAGTTTGAAAATTCTGTCAATGACTCTCCTATCTCAATGCTTGAATACAAATCTATAGACAAAGCATGATTATATCAAGATATTTGAATATGAATCTATAAACAAATCCAAATCATATCAGAGAGATAAACAATAAATCTAGTATGTGATTTTTTTGGGAAACTCAAATTGAATCTCATTTGAGTTATGTCTTCCACAAACAAAACATGAATTATACCTTTCGTCGCACAATCTGTGTCGTAGTCGAAGTCTCGAAGACGAATCTGTCAATATCAAATCTGAAATGGAAATGTTGATGCATATTCTATCCATCTCTAATCTCAATCCACACATTTTACTCAACAATCAATCTCAGTACAATTCAACGACATATCGGCGTGAATTCTCGATACCGATTAATCCAACTCTCAACATATATCAATAATTCATAAGTCTCAACTCATAATCATCATCATAGTCATGTGATACTACCCAAAATCTGCATGATTTAGTTCTAAACATGCTAAAATTCATAACAATTGCGTACGATCTTATTTCTTCGATCCGACTTCGAATACATGATCATTAACTTCACAAGAACACATAATCTAGTGTAATTCATAATTTCCCCAATCACCATATCTCAAATCACGCAGGAATTGAAGGAAACTTACATAACCTTGTAGCTAATAATGAGAGGAGCTCAAAACCAAAATCGGATTAACGTTTGGATGTAAAAATCTTGTACAAGTTAGCTTTTAAAAGAAAAGAGCCTTCCTTCTCCTTGAACCTTTCTCTCTGTGGTCTCAGCTGAAATGGGAAGTAAGAAGACACCTCTATATATATATCTTGCATGGCCTAGGACAAATGGCTTGTTCTTCGAAGTACACGTCTCGCACATATGCGCGACATCACTCGCGCATATGCGCGAGACCTACGGGTCTCGACAATACAACACCTCGCGCATATGCGCGCTTCATCTCGCGCATGTGCGCCGAGGCTTCTGGATGTGTCACACATATGCGCACCTTCTCTCGCGCATGTGCGCCAATGTCTCTGGACGTGTCGCGCATATGCGCGCCTTATCTCGCGCATGTGCGCCAATGCTACTGTAATTCTCGTGCATATGCGCGCATAACTTCGCGCATGTGCGCCATCTGTTCTGTCCTATTTTGAATATTTTTTCATCTCATCTCACTTAATACCTCTCGTTGCATGTCATGGATACTCATATCTTCCGAGTCTCACGTCAATGAAGACTAATAATCTCGAGCCTTACACTTTGACAGTTTAGCCAATAATATTTCATTTCTCAACGTTTGCAACACAATTCTCAAATGATAGGCATGCTCACTCAGATTCTTAGAATAAACTAATATATCATCAATAAATACAATCACAAACTCATCCAAATACCTCTGAAAGACACGGTTCATCAATCCCATAAACACTGCTGGAGCATTCGTTAAACCAAAAGGCATGACAATAAATTCGTAATGTCCATACCTGGTTCGGAATGCTGTGTTCGGTATATCAACATCTCGAACTCTGAGCTGGTGATATCCTGATCGCAAATCAATCTTGGAATAGATAGAAGATCCCTGCAACTGATCAAATAAGTCGTCAATACGAGGCAAAGGATACTTGTTCTTTATCGTTGCCTTATTCAGTTGCCGATAGTCGATACACAATCTCATCGAACTGTCTTTCTTTCGTACAAAAAGTACTGAAGCGCCCCAAGGAGATACACTAGGTCTGATATATCCCTTGGCTAGAAGATCTTCTAATTGTGCTTTCAGTTCTTTCAGTTCAATAGGTGTCATTCTATACGGAGCTCTCGAAATAGGAACGGTACCTGGAATAATATCAATACTGAAATCTACCTCTCGAACTGGAGGTAACCCTGGAATCTCATCTGGAAATACATCTGCAAACTCTCGTACTACTGGCAAATCTGCCAATGCCGGGCTCGATTTCTGTAGATCTACAGAATAGACAAGGAACACCTCTGCTCCTTTCTGTAACAATCTACTCATAGTCAGAGCAGACACTAAGGGAATCCGTGATCTGGAACCCTTACCGTAGAATTTCCATGCTTCTGTCATTTCAGGTCTGAATCTGACAATCTTGTGAAAACAGTCTACGGTGGCTCTGTACTTAGTTAACATGTCAATCCCGACAATACAATCAAAATCAGATAAGCCAAGTACAACACCGTCTAAATCAATCTCATGCCCCTCAAACTGTAGTATACAATGCCTAACTGATGTCACAGATATCAGACCACTTCCCAACGGAGAAGTAATAGACTCTACAGCAGACAATGACTCGACAGGCAATGCATGTGTCAATGCAAAATTCTCAGAAATGAATGTATGGGATGCACCTGTGTCTATCAACACATATGCAGGATAACCGCAAAGAAAACAGTTACCTGCAATCACATCATCTGGCGCATCCTGAGCCTGCTCCTCTGTCAGTGTGAACACTCGAGCCTGCTGTCTGGGAGGTTGGATCACTGTCTGGCTACCTCTGGCTCGGAACTGGGTCTGTGTAGGTGGCGGCTGAAAGGAATGAACAGATGATGCTTGTCGCTCAGGCTGAGATACTGAACCAGATGCTCCTACATTCTGAGCTTGCTGTGCACCTCTCTGGGGACAGACTCTGGCAAAGTGTCCCGGCTGTCTACAAATATTGCATCGGCCCATGACTCCTTGACACTGCTCAGTGGCTTGCCTGCCTCCACAAGTACTACAATAAACACCTGTATACTCTGAACTCTGGCCAAGACCTCTCTGTCGTGACCCACTGGAGCTCGACGAACTGCTCCCTGATCTCTTGAACTGCTTGCCTCTAGCTTTCAAAAAATCTTTCTTGCCACTACTACTGCTTCCACTATCAAATCGAGGAGGAGGTGGTGGAAACTGTGCGGCGGGCTGTGGCTGTCTCTGACTCTGAACACTATAGGAAGCTCCTCGCTGCCTAATCAAGCCATCCTCCGCTCCTTTCGCTCTATTCGGTGCATCAGAAAAAGTGTTGGGTCGCCCCGTGTTCACTAAAGTAAAAATATCCGGGTTCAAACCATTAATGAATTGATCGGCGACCGCTTCATCATTTCCTGCCACGTGTGGCGCAAATCGGAGCAAGGAAGAAAACTTGGCAACATACTCTTCTATGTTCCACTGCCCCTGTCTCAAATTGGCAAATTCTGCTCCTTTGTCTTTTCGATATGAGACTGGAAAGAAACGCTGATAAAATTCATCTTTGAATACCTTCCAAGTAATATCGATCCCTCGATGCTCTAATGCTCTTTTCGTGGTAAGCCACCAACTCTTTGCCACTTCTTGTAACTGATGCCCAATAAGTTTCACTCTTCGTTCATCTGTATAAGCAAGAGATTCAAATAACATCTCTATATCGTCTAGCCAGCTCTCACAATCCACTGCAGTCTCCATGCCCTTCAAAGTCGAGGGATGGAATGACTGAAACCTCTTCAATAACGTCTCCATAGGTGTAGCGGTCACATCCATCTGAGTACCTGACGTACTACCCTGTTCTGGCACTTGACCTGCAGCTGGTTGTGGTATTCTTCTAGGCGGCATATCTGATTATCAACAAGATTAGTACACAATCTATACAAGCTGTCTCAGCCCTCCTCTGATCATATACCTCTGATCCAGAATCGGTTCTGATTCACTCTTTACAAATACATGCTGCAATCAACTCAGACAACAATACAACATGTAAATGGGAAAGCAATAAATCATGCTAGCACATCAAAAGCAAGGAAGATGACTCGATCTACCCCGCTCATTCTATTCTATCTCAGCCTACAGAACCTACTGCTCTGATACCACCTGTTGTGGGGACCGGGGCTCTAACTCGATTCTGTTTGGGATTTATTGGATCTTTTCTAAAAATTGCGGGTCAAAATTTTTGCTTTTTAACATGAATTCAAATGTGTATAAATCATTCATATGCGACAACTTTATTTTATTCAAACATAAATAGATGCAAGTCTTGTTCTATTTTCATAATACAAACTAATGTTCACTACCAAACTACAATTCATATATAGTACATGTCTAGTAAAAACCACTAGTAATCTTCTACGCCCGAAGTCACCATTCTATCAATCTCTCATCCTCGTCGAGACCCAGATCCTGTCCCACCTGTTGTCATGCACACATACAGACACAACAACAGTCGGAAACTCCGGTGAGAACGAATCCCAATATAAAACATGTTATACATGCATATACGCAATATAAATCATGAAGCACACTAACATGAATAAAAGCAATAACAATGGGTTCCATAATCTATAAAACCAAAGCAATATAAGCATGCAACTCAAATCAATTCATATCTTGACTCGACTCGAACTCTAACTCTAGGGATCCCGGTGTGAATAAGACGTCACTGTCCGTCACCTACCCTCCCAATCGGGGTAACGGTACGTCTTATTCATAGATTTCGGTCCTGTCTATATCGAATGTCTACAATCGGAGGAAGTCTGCTCCTATGCGTCGATACCACCGAACATCTAGAAATTTGGCAAATCTGCCAATGACTCTCCTATCTTAAATTCTTGAATATAAATCTATAAACAAAGCATAAACATAACACAATATAAACAACAACTAGTATGTGATTTTGGGAAACTCGAATCAATTCTAATTCGAGTCATATCTCCCCGAATTCACATGAATTATACCTTTCGTTGTTGTACAATCTTTGTCGTAGTCAAAATCTCGATCTCAAAATTACCAATACAAATCTGAAATGGCATAAATAATGTGCATTCTATCAACTTCCACTCAATTCAACACATATATGAATCGATAATCAATCTCGATCGACGGTACAACGGCGTAATCTTGCAATACCGATAACTCAAACACTACATATATATTAACAAGTCATAATCCTCAACTCATAATCACTATCATAAACATGTCCAACTCTGAAAATCTGTATAATTTCCATTCAATACATGCTGGAATTTCATAAAAATCGTATACGGTAACATTCTTCGTTCCGTGGCGAATATACTATCTTTATAATCAAAGGAACATAACATAGAACTCAACTCTGATTTTCCCCAATCCTTTCAACTTTAAATCATGCTGAAAAGAAGTAATACTTACATCCTTTTGAAGCTAGTGATGCAAGGAACACAAATCTGAATTCGGAATTAAAATCAGATGGCTAGTTGTTGCACAATCTCTTTTCTAATCTAGAACACTTGACGGGAGTCCATGGAGGTTCTCTCGGTTCTCAGCTGAAAAATGGAAATGGAATGACTCATGCTCGAAATATATATATATACCTTGCCATGTGTCAAATTAAGAAGCAAAGGTGGATCTCTCGCACCAAGCACCGCGGGTGCGCTTTTTCATGACCGCGGGTGCGCTAAGCTCACGACACCACTTTCATTTTCCAAAACTCGACGGCCGCGGGTGCGGTGTCTTTTGGACCGCGGGTGCGGTCTGCTCTCAGCAGCCCTATCCAAAATTCAGAACCAGCGACCGCGGGTGCGCTCTTGTTTTCATCGCGGGTGCGGTGACCTTACTGTAAAAATTTCATACCCTATTGCCTCTTCACCGTGGGTGCGGTCCTTCTCTAAGCACGGGTGCGGTCTTCTTTGCATTCAAAACTCTAATTTTTCATGCCTTTCCTACTCCCATCTCACTTAGTGCCTCTCATTACATGTCATGCATTCTCATATCTTCGAATATCACATCAATGAAGACTAATAAATCTCAAGCCTTACAAACTTTCTGTTGTTGTTCAGAAGTTTGACAACATCAAGATGAAGGCTGGAGAGTCAATGCATGAATATGATGAAAGAGTCAGCTGCATCATCAATGAACTAAATGCACTTGGGAAAGTGTATTCCAACAAAGAAGTGGCATTGAAGGTAGTCAGGGGTCTTCCCAAGGAGTGGGATGTCAAGACCATGGTGATGAGGGAATCAAAGGACCTAAACAAGGTCGAACTCCATGACCTATTTGCTGATCTGAAGGCCTATGAATTTGAGCTACAAACCAGAGAAGGAGAACCTTCTACACCGGCGGCCACAACTGCTTTAAGTGCTGTCAAGCTTGAACCAACTGGTTCATTTGATAAGTCTGCTGATCTGCTGAGCAATGATGCAATGTCATTTTTCATCAAGAAATTTGGAAAGTTTATGAGGAAGAATCATGGAAACTTCCAGAAGCAGTACCAGAAGAATTACTCCAAAGAAGAACCAAATGCCTGCCACAACTGTGGCAGAACTGGTCATTTCATTGCTGACTTTCCTAAGCCCAAGAAAGACAGTCAAGGATCAACTGCAAAGAAGAAAGAAGCCCTATGAACACAGGAAAAGATCCAAGGATGACAAGAAGTCGTTCAGGAAGAAGCATGAAGTGCTCCTAGCTGAAGAAAACAAATCTAAGTGGGCTGAAACTGACAGTGATGAGTCAGAGTCTGAAACCTCATGCAATTCCAGTGATGATGAAGAGGAAGTTAGATGTCTAATGGCTGATGATACAGAAGTGGAGTCAACCAGTCAACAGGTATTTGACTTCAGTCCAACTGACTTTACACGAGAAGAGCTTATTTCTACACTCCATGACATGGTTAATGAGTATCACAAGCTTGCCTTATCATTTGAGAAGGCCAGAGCAAAGCAAACTAATCCCATAGACAATAAAACTGAAAGTGATGAATCAGTTGATGTGTTGAGTCTAAAAAGGGAGATTGATGAGCTCAATGCTGAAAGAAACAAGAATCAATCAATGATTCAGCAGTTGATGCTTGAAAACTCAAAGCAAACAGAGCTCATTCAGGCTTGGTACAAATCATCTTTGGCATTAACTGAAATGCAGAACTCACAAAAATCAGTTACTGATAAAAATGGTTTAGGTTTTAGCAACCAAGATGAAATGTCTATCAATGATACTCAGCCAAAACTGAATATGGACAAAGGGAAATATATTCGCTTTGTCAAAACAGTTGTGGCACAAGAACAAACTGAGCAAAGTAAACCGGTTGAACAGCCTACTGAAAGTAAGAACAAGGCTAAGAGGTATGGTATTGGTTATAGCCCATAAATTTCAACTGACTCACGAAGTCAGTCTTCAAAAAGATTTAGCAAAAATTATTCAAATGGCTACTCCAATTACTATAACAGCAAGCCAGTTCAGAAAAAGATATCAGCTGAACAACCAGTTGAATAAAGCTAAAGCACATCTTGTCTCATCTGCACACTACACACATAGCACACATAAACCGAGAAAGATCATTTGGAATACAACAACTGGAAAGTCAGTTAGACTGATACAAGTCTGGGTTCCTAAAGGACTAATCAGTTAAGGACCCAAATAGATATGGATACCAAAATTATATCTTGTGTGTGATTGCAGGTAACATGGACAAACAAAGAATCAATCTGGTATTTGGATAGTGGATGCTCGTGACACATGACAGGAGATGCAAATTTGCTATCTCAAATGATTAAGTATACTGGTCCAAACATCAGTTTTGGAGACAACTCCAAAGGTAAAACTGTGGGTAAGTGTAAGCTTATCCATGGTAACTTTACAATTAAAGATGTTTTACTAGTTGAGAATCTGAAGTATAACTTGATTAGCATCAGTCAGTTATGCGATAATGGATTCTCAGTTCAGTTTGACAAACATTCGTGTTCAGTCAAAGACTCAACTGATGAGGTCATCCTAACTGGCAAACGTTGTGGAAACCCTTACAAAGTCAATTGGAATGATCAACCTTATGTACCAGTTTGTTTTAATGCTTCCAACTATTCTAAAAACTTGTTGTGTCATAAGAGATTGAACCACTTGAACTTCAAGTCTATTGCATATCCGAGTAACCATGATCTTGTAACTGGTTTGCCCAAAATAGATTTCTCAAAAGACAAAATTTGCTCAGCATGTCAGTTTGGTAAACAAGTAAGATCTTTGTTGGAACTTTTCAAGTTCGCAATCTTTGCTTAATTTTGATGCTAACAAAACTTGTTATTTTGTTTCTAATAATCTAGCTTAGTGTGCAGTAAGCTGGAACTGAAATAATCAGTTACGAGCCAGAACTAAAGCTGTCGAGGAATGCTAACTGAAGACGTCCAACTGATCGCGTAAACTGAAAACAGTAGAACTGAAGTGCCAACTGAAAGACTAGTCCCAGCTGATGAGCAGTTCAGCAGAAGACCTTCAGAAGCCCGGCCAGCTGATGAAGTGTTCAACTGATGAAGAGCCCAGCTGACCAGTTCAACTGAAAGAGTGAAATCAGTTCAACTGATTTCACCAGCCCAACAGAAGACCAGTTCAACTGACCAGTTGAAAGCATCAGTCAGAGTCAATCAGTTGCAGATCAAGACAAGCTTAATAATGGAATCCAGCTAAGCACGAAGGTACAAAAGCTATTGTACTACCACAGTACAATAAGAGACGTTGCATCAGAGCTTAAAGCCAAAAGTTCCGGAAAGATGTCGAGGAACAAATTCAAAATGCAACGGACACATTATTGAGTCTTACTGTACGGTCAGCCAAACGCCTATAAATAGAAGCTGAAGTTCAGTGAAGACTAACACTGAGAAAAACGAGAACAGAGAACAAGGGCACGCTTATTACATATCAGCTTGTTAGAAGCAATCAGCCCAGAGGGAACACTTCATTGTATTATCAGCTTAGATTAGAAGCCTTTTTCCCTCAGTGTGTGAGAACACTTTCGGGTAGTATTCATTGATCAGTTCTCACACACACACACACACACTCACTCATCATCTCAGATTCTGTCTTGCACACAGACGTAAAACATGTGTATGTAGTCTTTCTCACATAGACGTTAAAGAAGTGTTGACTGGAAGGTGATGCCTTCAGTTTAGAACTAGGAGTTCAGTTAGGCAGTGGGTAAGTCCTAAGCTGGGTGGGTTTGTACAAAGGTTTGTATAAATCAAAGTCTTCTGGTGTATCCTACCCGAGGAGGTAGAAGGGGTGACGTAGGAGCAGTTGAAGTCTCCGAACATCCATAAACATATCTTGTGTTTTGTTTTCAGTCTAACTGTTTAACTGTGTTGTTCTTAATTGTTTCATCAGTCCAGCTGATATCAGTTCGGTTATGGACGTTCAGTTCTGTCCATAACCGAACTGATATAAGCTCTAACTGACTTCTTTTCTTCAGTTAACCAGTTGCACAAGATATATAAAATTGATCAGTTTGTTTTCTTAACGAAGGATTATTTTGAGTGTCTTCCGCTTAGTTGTTTAACCAAACTCGATCTAATTCATCGGTGTATTTATTCTTAGAACACGAGCTATTGCAGCTCATTGGTAGATTAGTCAGAAGGGTCAACGACTGATGCACAGCTTCGTAACTGATGTTCAGTCGGGGCCCCCATAACCGATCCTGACAATCTTCTTTTAAAAACAAGGGTCGTAAATCTTCTTCCCGATGCTTAGAGCTGTTACACATGGATCTATTTAGTCCTATACCTGTCATGAGCTTAGGGGGAGTGAATTAGACCTTGGTGGTCGTAGATGATTTTTCAAGATTTACTTGGGTTATATTTCTAAAATCCAAATACCAAACTGCTGCTCAAATGATCAAGCTTTTCAAACGATTATTAAATGAAAAATCAGTTAGAATTGATAGAATCAGATCTGATCGAGGAACTGAATTCATCAATCAAATTCTTTCAAATTTTTTAGAAAATGCTGGAATTAAGCATGAGCTCTCAACAGGTAGAACCCCTCAGCAAAATGGTGTAGCTAAGAGGAGAAATCGGACCCTTAAAGAAGTTGCTAGAACAATTCTTGCTGATTCAAGTATTTCTAAAAAAATTTGGGCAGAGGCAGTAAACACTGCGTGTTATACTCACAACAGATCGATGATTACTAAAAAATCATTCGAAAACACCTTATGAGATCTGGCATGGACGAAAAATATGGTTTCATACTTCAAAATATTCGGCTGCAGATGATTTATTCTTGATAATGACAAAAATCATTTAAAAGTCTTTGATGCTTAATCTGGAGAGGGAATATTTCTTGGATATTCATCAGTAAGTAAAGCTTATAGAGTCTTCAACAAAAGCACTCTAAATGTTGAAGAATCTATTCATGTTGTTTTTGATGAAACTGTACTAACTGATAAGCCAACTGATCCAGTTGAGCTAGTTGATCGATTTACAGATATCAGTTTGGAGGATGATAAAGAAGAAGAGAATCATATAAATCGAAACATCCTTCAGACACCTGAACCAGAAGTACTAGATCAACCAGATGTACAGGAAGCTGTTCCTGATAATCAGTTGGTGGAGCATGATGACAATATTCAGTTACCAACTGACGAAGCACCAACTGAAACAGAAAACTTTGTTCAGTTACCAACTGAAGAAAATACTCAATTACCAATTGAAGCAGTTACTGACTTGGATGCAACAAATGCCGAGTACAGATGGAAGAAATCACATCCACCAGAATTGGTGATAGGTAATCCATCTGATCCGGTAAGAACTCGCAATCAAATTCTCAATTTATTCATTCATTCAGCTTTTGTTTCGCAACTGGAACCAAAGAAAACTGATGAAGCTCTTGCTGATCCTAACTGGATAAATGCAATGAAAGAAGAACTCAATCAGTTTACCCATAACAATGTCTGGAACTTAGTTCCAAGACCAGTTTCAAAAACTATTATAGGTACAAAATGGGTGTACAGAAACAAAATGCACGAAGATGGTTCAGTTGTATGCAACAAGGCGAGACTGGTAGCACACGGATACAGGCAAGAGGAAGGAATTGATTATGATGAAACTTATGCAACAGTTGCAAGACTGAAGGCAATCAGAATATTCCTTGCCTACGCATCATTCAAAAATTTCAAAGTCTACCAGATGGACGTGAAGAGTGCATTTTTGAACGGTCAACTACAAGAGGAAGTCTATGTTGAACAACCTCCAGGTTTCATCAATCACTGTTTTCCCGATCATGTTTATCATTTGAACAAGCCCCTATATTGTCTTAAACAAGCTCCAAGAGCTTGGTACGAAACTCTTTCAAAATTCCTAACTGATCATGATTTTACTGTTGGATCAGTTGATAAGACTTTGTTCAAATTTTCTAAGAATGATCATATTTTACTTGTTCAAATTTATGTTGATGATATTATATTTGGGTCAACTAACCCCAAATTATGCGAGAATTTTGCTAAGTTGATGCAGGATAAATTTGAAATGAGCATAATGGGGGAACTGACATTTTTCCTTGGACTGCAAGTGAAGCAACTGGAGACTGGTATCTTTATCAGTCAGACTAAATACACGAAGGAGTTGCTTAAGAAATTTGGCATTGAATCATGTTCAGCGGCAAGCACTCCCATGAGTTCCTCAATCAAATTAGACAATGATCAAGGGAGAATATCAGTTGAGGTGACACTCTACAGAGGTTTAATAGGTTTATTATTGTATGTAACTGCTAGTCGTCCTGATATTGTATTTGTTGTCTGTATGTGGGCAAGCAAACCCTAAGCAATCGCATTTTTTAGCTGCCAAACGTATTTTAAAATATCTTAAAGGCACTCAAAATGTTGGGTTATGGTACTCGAAATACTCTTCTTTCAATTTAGTTGGATATTCAGATGCAGATTATGCATGATGTAAGCTTGATCGTAAAATTACAAGTGGGTCATGTCAGTTTCTAGGAGACAGACTGATCTCTTGGTTCAGCAAGAAAAAAACATCCATAGCTACTTCCACACCTGAAGCAGAATATCTAACTGCTGGAAGCTGCTGTGCCCAACTGCTCTGGATTCAGCAACAACTGAAGGATTACGGAGTTATCGCTAAAGAATCACCCATTTTTTGTGACAATACAAGCACGATTGCTATCACTTATAATCCAATTCTTTACTCAAGGACCAAGCACATAGATGTCAGGCATCACTTCATCAGAGATCATGCCTTGAAGAAAGATATTAGGCTGAAATACGTGTCAACTGAACAACTAACTGCTGATATCTTCACCAAACCATTGCCCGAAACTAAGTTTTCTCACTTTCGCAATATTCTTGGCTTAATTGATTTATCTTAAACATTTTTATTGATTTTGTATAAGTTGTTAATTATTTAGTTGTCATTTAACTGTTTCAACTAATGATAGTCTATCATTTATCAATTATTGATCTTCAACTGATGTCAATTGGTCATGTGTTAGTTAATATTCATTTAACTGATGTCAGTTATTGTTTTCAACCGATTAAGTTAGTCTTTAATCTGATGTTTATACTCAGTTTCTGAACTATTTATCTATTGACGTAATATAAATTACAGAAAGATAAAGAGACAACGATAAACTAAAATAAAAATTTCATTAATGATAGGAGGCACGTACACTGTTGATTAAATTTTTTACTTCAGACCTCCACGAGGACAACCAGTTGGTTAGTTCCCCGGTGGAAGTCTTTAGGAAGCCCTCTTAAATAGCAAGCTTTTTCAGAGTCCTCCTCTCTTTTATAAGCATCAGGAGGTAGACACCTTCATCAGTGAAGATGTCCACCTTATCAGCAACGCGAAGACGCCACCGACACTTCCTCAAAGTTGCTACCTGCTTAGGGGTAGTAACTAATCCTCCCTGCTGGAAGGATTGGAAGTCTTGAAGCTTTTGCCAAAAAAGCAGAACTTTCTCAAAAACTTCATCTTCGATTGCAGGCTTCCTGGAGTCTATGGCAGACCGCATAAATGCATCATCCATGTCTGGATACTTCGAACTGCTTGCTCCCGCCATTGTGTATCTTGATATCCACCCATTGATGTGTTGTGACTAACCATGTTGCTACTATTTATAGCCAAGGATCAACACAACTGAAGGGACACAATCATTACTCCAGACGATTCATATTCTGAGAATAAGATTTATTTCTCTTTATTTCTATGTTATTTCAACCTTCATTTACGTTCTCAGAATATAAAATGCATTTATTAAGGGGGAATATATGATTTAATCGATTAACTGAGAAGACAAATAGTCAGAAGGACTTCAGGTGATGAGACTTAGTTTTCAACTGATCACTCAGCTGATGTCCCGACTGATCTTCTCCAGTACGTTAATTGATTAATCAGTAATGATTTCATATTAACAGTTGTGACTGATAGTTTAAGCATTAAATGTTGTCTTTCAAGGAATATGATTTTAAAACGTGAACCTACTTGATCCATTTAAATTCTTTACACGCTTTTAGCACCTTACACACGTTTCTTATTCAAGTTTCGATGGACTGACACGTGTCCAGAAAATTGAACAGTCACATACATATGTACCTTTCCCCGCTTCAATTCAGTTCTTTCTTACGCGCACATTTTTCTTCAGAGCAAATCACTCCTCAGAGCTTTTACTTTGCAAAATTCAAGTTTTCTAACTGTTAGAAATGGCAAACCAAGTTCCCACACACATGCTAAATGCCATGGCTGTCAACTTTGAATTTGTTCTATCAGTCAATGATGCCGATGTCAAGAACGTATTTCTGAAATTGGAAGCAGCTGGTTTAAAGACATTTCTGGGACAACATTCTCAGGAAATTTATCCCAAGGAGCTTCATGACTTCTACTCTAATGGCTACATTATTGTTGATGGAAACGTCGCTACTACTGTCAATAGTCAGTTGCTGATCATTTCTGAAGAATCATTCGGCAAAATTTTCCAGCTGCCTACTGATGGGATTATCAACTTTTCTGAGTTGAAAACCTCTGATATTGAGAAGATGTAGTCTCTTATTTCAGCTGATGGTCGAAAAATCAAAGTTTTCGATCCCAATAAAGAGCTCAAGCCAGAAAATAAACTGCTGACTGAAATCGTCGCCAAAGGCATACTAGCTAAGGCTGGTTCATTTGCTGCCCTTACTCTTGAAAAATTTGAAGCTATGACGGTGATCATGGCTGAGAAGAAGATGAACTAGAGGAACATCATTTTCAACATTCTGAGGAATATTCTTCAGTCAACAAAGCAATCACAAGGATATGTTGTGCCACTGAGCTATCTGCTGAAGGCAAAGGGGCTAGTGGGTGATACTGCTGAGAAATCATCAAAGTTCAAAGTATTCAATGTCAAGAATGTCCAACCACCGAAGACCAAATTGGAAATCTCTCCTGATCAATTTGTAAAAATCAAGAAGGAGATTGGGACGCAACAGGAGGCTCCCAAATCAGTTAGAAAGGCCAAGACTCTGGCTCAGCTGAATACGGCCAAGAGAAAACGGATTGTCAGTGAATCAGATTCTGAGAAAACTCCTTCTCCGAAAAATACCAAGAAGCCCAGAACTCAGAAAACCAAGCCAATAGCTGTGCTGGTAACCATTCCAACTGATCGCCTCTCACCAACTGGAGCTCAACAGCCTATTCATGTTGTCCCTCTGAAAGCTGTACCAGCTGAGATCCCGACTGAGGCTCAGTTACCTCCACCTACTGCTCCATCCAAGAAGTCCATCACCGAATCTGGTGAAAAGAAGAAATCAACAGGAGTCAAAGCTCCTATGTATCATGTTAATCACCATACTATTCTCCCTCCTGCACGATCAAAAAGGAGTGGTGATCCAAGAACGAGTGGATGCTACTACAACTGGACTGAGCATCCCTCATGTTCTTTCTGATACAAAAGGGAAGTGCAAGTTAATTGAAGAGCCCAGACCCAGAAACGCTATTCAGACTCACATTGACCTAATTTGGGAACATGTCAATGAATTTGCTGAGTCCAAGCTGAAAACATTTGATGAATGAGTGAAAATCAGGACTCAAATTTTTGCCAAACAGTTGAAGAAGAAGTCTCAACTGGAAAAGTTCATCAAACTGGAAGCAGTGGTCCTCAGAGTAGTCAAAGCTGCTACCCTAGTTCACGCTCTAGCAAGAAAGAATTATTTTTTTGATCAAATGCGAGCTAAGAAGCTCACTAAACTGCTTGATGAGCTTAAAAGGAACTACGATCCAACTAGTCCAACTGCTTACTATGACAGAGCAGTGCACGCTCAGTTGGATATGGACCTTATATATTTGCAGATGTCAATAAAGAGTTGGGAAATGGATCAAGAATTGATAATTCCAGCAGATCCCACAGGACCCACAGATGAGGAGGCAGAACCGTTATCTCAGCACAAAGAGCCATCCAAAGCACAGGCTGATACTACAACTGAAGAGCCAGTCCAGGATGTGCTTCAAACATCTTCTGTTCCTACATCTTCAACTGCTAAGTTAAAACTATACTCATATGCTGAATTATCACTGGCGAATATAGATGAAATCATACAGTCTGTTGCCACTGATATTCAGTTAAATTTGCCTTCAACTACAGCAGTTATTACGTCACCTGATCAAGTAGTTGCAGAGAATACTATGCCATCAACTGCGGAACCATTTCAGTCTTTTATCCCAACTGAACAAGAGATTCCAATTGAAGAGCCAGTTCAGTCACCTGTCATGACTGAACAGGCAATTACTGAAACTATGGAAGCTCAACTGCACTTAAATGAATATATTCCAACTGATGAGCCTACACTAGTTTCAGTTGATCATCAATTTATAGCACCAGTTATTGAATCAGCTGAACCCCAATATGAAGAACCTGTTGATTCTCAAACTCATAAACCAAGCAGCTCCTCTGCTGATTTGAATCACTCCTCTCCCTCCCAGCTTCAACAGGAAGCTCATGAAGACAATGTTTCAGCATTAGAACACACAGAGACTGAAATAACTGATAGAACTCTAGTAATCTTCAATCAAGCTGACAGAGAACAGGAACCAGAGCCATCTGGAACTTTGTCTCCTCGCCCAGCAATGGATATTGATCCAGTGCTTGAAGAGATTCAGATGATTCAGCACAACTTGTCAAATATGATGTCAGCTATTTTAGACATTCAGTCTTCCCAGATGGCTCTCTCATTAAAGCTTAATTCTTCAAATGAGTTCAGTTCTGGGAAACTGAAACAAACTCAAACTGATATGACCTCTCTTTACTATGCCATGGATGAAATCAAAAAGAACCGAGGTCTAGCTGAAACCTACGCCCAAACTCAAGCTTTTCTCAGCAAACGCTTTGATCATATGGAAAGTACAGTCAACAAACGAATTGATTTACTACAAACTTTTATGATGACTGATGTACAAGACATCGCCGCAGATGTTCGCATACTTTACAGAAACGTTGATGTGCTTGACAAAAAGGGGGAAGTAGCAAGAATATTTGCAGAAGACAAAGAGAAGAAGATCAACTGACTTCAGTTATTATTTCATTCCTTGTACGAATCTGTACATTAGAAGAATTATTTTTTCTACAACGTATTTGAAGATCTTTAGTTCAGTTGATCAGTTCATATTTTCTTAGTTTTGTCAAACACATAAAAGGGAGAAATTGTTGGAAACTTAGTTTCGGATGTTTGACAAACTGAAGAGTTAATAAAATCGAACTAACTGATCGCCTTAATTGAAGCTTATCGAAAGACAACTGAATTCGGCAACTGAACTATCCTACCAACTGATCAACGCAACAGGACGCACCGTCAACTGATCGCAGTTGTAAGCCTTCTCAGTTACTACCTATCAGCTAACCCTTTAGCTGAACACGTCACAAGTTGAAAACGACAACCGAAAAATAGTACAAACAGTCTGCAACTGTGAGTGGGAACGTCGCATTTTAGGAAAGGCACACTGTACTATTGACAGAAGAATTTGACGTGGCACATTAACGGATAGAAATTTTAAATCGCATTCAATATTACCGTTGGAAGGAAGCCTATAAATAACATAGAGAAACAGCTGGAGAAACTAATGTTTTTGAATACAATCAGTTGCGGAGAGTGAAAAAGTCAATTTATCTTACTGTTACTCTGCTAAAATTAAAGCTCACACTTATCAGATATATTCGTAGCAATCAAGGCTACATTTCGAGCTTATTAACACTCTATAATCATTGTTAAATTCAATCAGTTGTGCTAAGATCAGTTACGCACTATGAAGCATTTTGTAAACTAAGAGTTTCAGTTTTGGCAGTGTTAAGTCCAAGCTGAAGTGGGCCTGTACAATCTTTTGAATTGATCAAAGTCTTTTAGTAGAAATCATATCTTCGTGATAGAAGGGGTGACGTAGGAGTAATTAAAATCTCCGAACATCCAGAAACAAACTTTGTGCATTCTTATTCATTTCAGTTCGTATATTCTATATTTCAGTTAGTCATTTTCCGCACTTAACTGTTGACTAATTGTTATCGACTGACAAGATTTAGAGCCTTAGTTTTTCACCAAACTGACTCAAACTTTCGAAAAATAGATAAAAACCATGAGTGTTTATTCAACCCCCCCTTCTAAACACTCCTTATCTTCTCAACCGATCCTATCATAAACTACAATTAAATTAAACCTAAACCTAATTATATATGATTCATCCGCCACCTCTCCTAGCAACACCTCTCCTCGTGAATTGTAGCTGAAAGCATCGGATCTCCCATTTTTCCTCAAGCAAGCCCCTCCCCGCTCCTCCGGTTCTTCCCCGACGTGCATATCTTCGAGCTTTTAGTCGTTTAATCATCAAGGCACGCACGTAATTTTGTTTTCTCTTCATACACACCATTACTATGCTGATATGTATGTGTTTGTCCGAAAAATTTCATCATCTACCGTGTGTGTGCGTTGTATACAATTTTGACATGAAAATTGAATTCTTCATTGATTTGCTCATGTTTTTATTGTATGGATGCTAAGTGGCTGCTGTTTTTGGTGCTTACTAAGGCCTGATCTAGTTGTTAAATTGGTGCCATGTTGCTGATGTGAGGCATAGAGGAGATAAGAGGGAGGCCGCGTGATTTTTTTTTTGGTCGTGCGATCAGGTTGGGGTGCCCGGGTACGTGTGTGTAGCTGGTGGCATGGAGAACTATTCAAAGCCGTGGAAAAAGCCCTGGTGGGTCTGAGTCATGGCCTAGGATGGTCGCACGTTGCTGGTTTTGGGGCTTAGGATTCGTTGGAGTCATAGAATCGCGAGGTGCCGAGGGTGTGCTCCTTTGGAGTCTAACGCGTGACTGCACGTCACGGCTGCATGGAGCTGAGTCCGCAGGTAAGGTAGGTCTAGTAAGGTCTGGTATTGGTCCTAGGTGGCTTGGTTCATGACTGGTGCGAGTCGGTAGAGCCTAAGGGTGCTAGTTTTCGAATATGGTGCAATTAGGTTTCGAAGGAAGTAGTAGGAAAATTCCAGCAGCATTTCAGGGGCCGAGCGAAGGTTTAAGGGGTCTGGTTTTAATGGATTAGGGACTGTTAGAGTGTGTTTTAGGTATGTTAAAAGTTTGGGAAAATTTGGTTAAGTTTCGGTTCGATTCGGGTTAAAACCGGGACTCCGGTCCAAGTTTTGAAACGAATCGATTAAGTTTTGTAACGGGCTCGAGTTTACGTCTAAGATTTCTTATAAATATGTTTTGGGATGTTTAAGGAGTTTTGTAAGCTTCGGGTTAAAATTCAGGAGTCCAAGGGTATAATGGCCACTTTGGGTTTCCAGGGGAAAAATTGTCATTTTGCACCCAGGGTGAGATTTTAATTCTGGCAACGCCTTGAACACAAATTTATCATGTTTTAATTTACGTATATGAATGTTTTTATTAAGTGATAAACATGATGACATGTTTTGAAGGATGTGATTTGGTTGTGACTAACACGATTATATGAGATATTATGAGCTGAGGCCAAGGCTCAGTGGACGGGTAATGCTGTTGCTGATGTCCCCGCTGACGGGTACCGCAGTTTTATAGATGGATCCATCGAATAGAGCTGATGCAATAGAGCTGATACGAAAGTCAAAACTAATGAACTGAATTCAATTTAAAAAAATGTATACATATATGATGACATGATGAGACATACTTTGACACGTTATGATTTTATACGACATATTTATGTTAATGCTTTTAAGTTCATTAAATATATGTTTATTATGGTATTAGTCACTGCTGTGTGCTATGTATATATATTTGCTATTAACGGTGCAGGTGAGTTGAGTCTTTAAACTCACTAGGTGTGTTTGATGCAGGTGAGCACTTAGATGAGGAGACTGGAGGTGCCGAACTCTGAGTTGGTAGGGCTGGATGTGCGAGCAATGCCCCAGGACCACACTTTTCCGCACATCACGATTTCTTGAGCTTTGAGTAGACATGAGCGATTTTATACGTTTTGCGTTATGCTATTGATTTTCAGAATTTTACTTGTCTTATTTTACCTACGCATGATTGTGGGATGTGTTGGCATTATTTTTACTGCAGCATTTTATCGACTGTTTACGGATCTTAATTTTTAAATGGTATATTTTTCAAGGGAGTTGCATGCATGCAAAATATTTAAATGACTATTTTAGAAAACGTGAGCTTTATAAAAAAATTTATTTCCGCAATTTAAATTAGTAGACGTTACAAGTTGCATCTTCATGTTACATTATTTCCTCCTCTATCTGATTGATGTCTGGTTGGTGATTGTTCATTGGTTCATCCACCTGATGGAGTTGTTCTTGGACGGTTGGATTTTGTTCAGAAACATTTTAAACCGTTCTTCTCAGATCTATCTCATCGTCACTGCTATATTCAAGGTTAGTAGCATCTAATTTATTACTTAAATCATGAATGATGTTGCTATTATTATCGTGACAGATAGATGTTTCATCAAATACAATATGTACGGATTATTGAACAGTTAGAGTTCTTTGATTGTATACTCTATAGGCTTTGCTTACTGCTGAAGACACCATTTTCAGATTTAACATCGAAAGCGGTTAGATGTGTCTTGCCATTATTATGTATGAATCACTTACAACCAAATATTTGGAAGTATCCAATCTCGGGCTGCTTGTCGGTCCAAATATTATATGGAGTCTTTTCATGATTCTTGTTTATAATGGACAACTTCTGCCTAAAATCTCTTAGAGATCTCAGACTCTGCTAGCATAGTTCTAGCTGCTTCTTTCAGAGTGCGGTTTCTTCTTTCAGCAAATCCATTTTGTTGTGGTGATCTAGCAGCTGAGAGCTCATGCATGATACCATGGTCCTCAAGATAAGATGAAAGGAGTTGGTTCAAGAATTCAGTTCCTCTATCACTCATAATTCAATCCACCACTGCAGTTTTCTCATCTGAATCTCTTGAGAAGTTTGATAAACTGGGCAGCGGTTTGATCCTTGAAGCTCAAGAAAATTACCCATGTAAATCGGGATAAATCATCAATTACCACTAGGGTGTATTTATTTTCCCCTAAGGTCATTACTAGTATGGGTCCAAACAAATCCATGTGAAGTAGTTCCAGACATCGAGCTGATGAGTTCCTTCCTTTGTTCTTGAAGGTTGATCGAACATGTTTACCTAGCTGACAAGCATTGCAAATTATATCTTTTGGAAAATTAATGTTAGGCAGACCAGAGATCGGTTTAAGCTTTCTAATAATGGCAATAGACTTGAAGTTTAAGTGATTAAGCTGTTTATGCCATAACCAAATTTTATTTCCATTTAAGACGATTAAACATGTAGGTGCATTTAAGTTGTCATCATTACATCTCACCTTATATGTGTTCTGTTCTCTTAGACCAGTCAACATAATAATGCATGCTGCAGATTTAACAGTGCAAGTGTGCTTGTGAAACTCAACGGTGTAACCATTGTCACATAGTTGACTAATACTAATCAAATTGTAACACAGATTTTCAACTAAGAGAACATCATTGATAAAACTCCTATGTCACCCCTTCTTCCTCTTCAGGAAGGATTCCATTAAAAGACTTTGGCTTTACAAAATATTGCAACAGCCCACTCCATTCAGACACTAAAAGAAATTTCCTAATCAACAACACACATACGACAACGGTTTTCACTAAAACCGTTGTCGTAGAGCGTTTTTTTAAGCAAAAGACATAAACCGTTGTCTTTTGGGGGTCAAAGACAACGGTTTTAGGGTCAATGACATTGGTTCTATAAAACCGTTTAAATTAGCAACGGTTATATGGTTTTACTTTAAACCGTTGCTAAATTTAGCGACGGTTATAAGCAAAACCGTCGCAATATTTAAACATGTGATAGTTTTGAAAATACCATCGCTATTAGCGACGGTTTTACCAAAAATTGTCGCAAACTGTCTATAAATACCCGTATTTTCGATCCATTTTCTTCCACCCCACTTCACAACACTTAAAATTTTTCTCTCTTACACAATTTTACCACTTCACAACACTTAAAATTTTTATCTCTTACACGATTTTAGTTTCGATTTAGGGTAAATTTTTTCTCCTTAATTTTTATTAAATTTTTAAGTATTAGTTAAGATCAAGAATATTGTTAGGATAGTAAGATTGTAAGTTTTTTTAGATTTATTAAATTATTAAAAATAATTTTTTAAATTTTACTGAAAATATTAGCGACAGAAATCATGAAAAAACCGTCGTTAAAATTAGCGACGGACTTTGCAAACCGTCGCTAATTCGCTAATTAGCGAAGGTTTTGTATAAATACGTCGCTAATTTTATTTGCGACGGTTTTAAAAAACCGTCGCAAATTGTAGCTACAATAATTGTGAAAAACAGTTGTCTTTGAGCGAACACTTTAACCACAGAGGTTTTAACAACGGTTTTTCAGGACATACGACAACGGTTTTTCACCGTTTACATTGACAGCCGGCTCAGATATGGGTACCATCGGTGGTCTTTTGCACCTACTTCTGAGCTGGATTCTTATTGGTTAGATCGATTTGGATTTATTTTCATGTATCTAGCACTGATCTTAGGCATTCATTTGTGTTATTCGGTTTCCCTAGGGATTAGTTTGTGGCTTATGTCTTTGCCACCCTAGGTTTTTGTTTGTATGTTTAGTTTGACTAGCCTTTTGAGAGGTCTTGGTGTTGTCATCCTCTCTTTAGGTTTTATCTTGTATTTCTGTGATTGATGATATATACAGGTAGGGGTCTGCCCCCCCCCCCCCCCCCCCCCCCGCTTTCGGCGGTGTTTTACTTAAAAAAAAACCCTAAACCCTAAACCCTAAACCAAAACCAAACCGAGAAAAAAGCTCTCAAGAAAAAAATTCCCAAAAATACCCCCAAATTGTCACTATTCACGTCCCTACCATTGCCATGTCATCGCCGCCGGATCTCGGCGCCGGCAGCCATCTCCATCAGAACCGCCTCCCCTTGCCGACCAACATACTAAAATTTCAGACCGATCGGACTCCAGCAACTGCTCCAATTTTCCGATCGAAACTACGTCGTTTTTGCTTTCGTCTTCGCCGCCGACTGTCGCTGCTCTTCCCGGCGCCGGAAGCACTTCCCCTGAATCGGTTTTCTGCAAGCTTTCCAATGATACCCATGCGCGACTGAATCATCAACCACAGCCGCCGTTCTCCTCGTTTTCATCCTCGGCGGCACTGTTCATGATTGCACCGACTGGTTTTCTTCAATTTCCGGCCACCTCCGGCAACATTGTTGCAAATGGAACCCCGATCTTGAACCCCCTCAACCAGACGATCACTTTGCGTCTCGTATCAGCCCTAACGCCGTTCGTATGCGACGACAACTTCAGATCTACGATTTTCAGTCACTGTTCACCGATCGCGACGACATCTTTGCTCAATTCCTCCGGCGTCGCTTCTTCTTTTCTCAATTACTCCATGGAGTTTACTCCCCCTACCATGGGCAACATCTCGGTGCCTTCAATTTCAGGTAATAGCTCGGTGCCTTCAATTTCAGGCAACATCTCAATTCCAAATTCGATGATTTTTGTTGCCTTTGGCAAGGTGGGTTTGGTCAGACCGTTCAATTTGAAATTTTTACCCAAGGGCTTCATGGTCATTACCCTCTCTTGTGAAGAGGATTACGCTCGTCTTTGGGCGCATGGTAATATGATGGTTGGCTCACTTGGTATCCGTTTTTCTAAATAGACACCAGAATTCAAGTTTCAGGCGGAGTCGCCAGTTGCCCCTGTTTGGGCTCGACTTCCGGAATTACCGTTGCATTTATATGAGGAAAAAAGTCTTTGTGCTATTGCCAAGCTCTTGGGTAAGCCTATCAAAGTTGATGACCACACAGCTGAGGTTTCCCATGGGGCCTATGCTCGTGTGTGTGTGGAAATTAATGTGTTGGAGCCTCCTGTCAAGCACATTTGGGTGGGCTGGGGAGATCACACTCAAGAGATTGAGGTTGTGTATGAGAGGATCCCGGCCTATTGCACTGATTGCAAAATGCTGGGACATGCGACGAGTGTTTGTTACTCACATGGCAAGAATCCCCGGCCGATTCGGGCCAAGTCTTTTGGTCCAGTCCCTCCGTCACAGAAGGCAGCTTCGGGTCAGTCGCCCCAGGAGGGTGTCATTTCTGGTGATGCCCAGGGTCCTCAGGACCTTAATGCTGAGAGTTTTGTTGGTCCAAAGCTTCGTAGAAGGCGACGGCCAGCGCGTCGAGTTCCACCTGCTGCTGTTCCTCCTCTAGAGCAGGCTCCTTCACAGTCGAAGAGTACTTCGAATGCTTTTGATGTCCTCTCTCCTTGGCAACAGGAGGCGCAGCTCTTTGATTCTAGGGCGTTAGTTGGTTCCACTTCTGAGTTTGGGCGCCGCTTTGCGGATGTGGGTGTTGATATCACCGGGGGTCCTCCTTCGGAGCATGCTCCTTCCGGGGGTGTGGATACTGTAGGTTTGAGTTCACCCTCCGTTGTTGTTTCCCCGTTGGCATTAGGTGGTGTGTCAGCCCAGTCTGTGGCTAAAGATTTGGAGGAGGAGGATGTCACTCCTTTTGTTGATTGTGTGGAGGTTTTGGGGTCTCCGCATGCTGGTATTGACACGGTGTTTTCTGGACCCGTGATTTGTTTGGAGAATCATAGTTGTCACTCAATCCCTTCGGACCCTCCATCCCCTGCTGATGCGTCTTCTTTGTTTACTCAGTTAGTTGATAGGCAGGGTTTTTCTGTTTCTGAGAGGGTTGTCTGTGAGAGGATTGTTGAGGATCTTGACCAGGTTTTTGATAGACATTCTGAACCGGGTGATGGCCGTGCGTCTGAGGACGGCGTCCTCGACTCAGATATGCCAGATGTTAAGAAAAATAGGGGGAGGGATGATCCCCCTGGGTCGCTCAGGAAGCGATCGGGCATTTCTGCTGCCTGTTCATCATGATTTTCTAATCTGGAATATCTGGGGACTTCGGGGTTCGGAGTCCCAACAGAGGCTTCATGCTTTTGTTAAGGAGAAACAGATTAAGGTTTTGAATGTTTTGGAGCCGTTGATCGATTTAGATCAGAGATTCATGACTCGTCGTCTTGGTTTTTCTCGAGTCATTTCGAATCTTTCTGTTCACATTTGGGTGTTTTTTGCTGCTGATGTGCAGGCTGAGTGTGTCCTTGATCATGCTCAGTTCCTTCACATTAAGGTTTCTGCCCTTTTTTTACCCACATCTGTGTTTTGTTCTTTTGTTTATGCCAGATGTGATTATATTGAGCGTCGGGACCTCTAGTCTTCCCTGCTTCATGTCAAGCCTGTTCTGGGTCCTTGGATGGTTGGTGGGGATTTCAATGTTGTTTGTGATGCGTCTGAGTGTTTGGGCACCCGTGGTGGTAGGTTGCTACCCAGTGGAGGAGTTCAACACTTTCATTATGGATTCTGGTTTGATTGATGCTGGTTTTGAGGGGTCTTCGTTCACTTGGACGAATAAGACCATTTGGAAGCGGTTGGACAGGGTTATGGTTTCTGTTGATTGGGGTGACCATTTCAGCTCCATTCGAGTTGAACATCTCCCCCGTACTGTTTATGTCCACTGTCCACTTTTGGTTTTCGCTCCGGTTTTTGCCCGTGGGCCAAGCTCGTTTCGCTTCCAGCGTATGTGGCTTCGGCATCATGGTTTTTTGCAGACTGTTAGGCTTAATTGGAATTTGCCTTGCAGTCTGAATGGTATGTCGCCTCTTTTTGTCAAGTTGAAGCGTCTTAAGAATCACCTCAAGTGGTGGAATCGGGATGTTTTTGGTAACATCTTTGATAAAATCACTGAGGCTGAGAGTGCAGTTCGTTCCGCGGAGCTCGCCTGTGAGGCCGATCCTTCTGATTCGAATTGGACTGCGCTGTCCGATCGTAATGCGGATCTGGCGCGTGTTACCGCCATGGAGGCGGATTTTTGGAAACAAAAAGCTGCATGCAATTGGCTAGAGGATGGTGAGCGGAACACCAAACTATTTCATAACATGGTTAAGAAGAAGCGTGTGGCTAATAAGATTTTCCGCATATGGGATGATGGGGTTTGCCTGACGTCTCCTGATATGATTCAGCAGTCAGGTGCCTCGTTTTTTCAGCACTTACTCACTGGGGATCCCTTTGTGTTTGATTGTCCTGATTTTTTGGGGTTTCCTTCGGTGATTTCTGATGAGGAGAATTATGGGATTACTGCTCTCCCATCCCTTGAGGAGGTGCCTGCGACTGTTTTCTCCATTTCTCCTGACAGTGTGGCAGGCCCTGATGGCTTCTCTTCGGCGTTTTTCCAGCATTGCTGGGAGATCGTTCATCAGGATGTGTTGGATGCGGTTTTAGATTTTTTCATAGGCTCTCCCCTGCGCCAGAGCTTTACTGCCACCACGATTACTTTGATCCCCAAAGTCAAGGGTGCTCGGGCTTGGTCGGATTTCCATCCGATCAGCCTCTGTAATGTCACGAACAAAATCATTTCTAAGTTGTTGTACTCTCGCTTGCGGGCTGTGGCGGAGAGACTTATTTCGTTGAATCAGAGTGGTTTTGTTCCGGGACGGATGATTTCTGATAACATCCTCCTTGCTCAGGAGCTCACTCATAGTCTCACTCTCCCCACTCGTGGTGGTAATGTTATTTTGAAGTTGGATATGGCTAAGGCCTATGATCGGGTCCAATGGCCTTTCCTTTTTGCTGTTTTGCGCCATTTTGGTTTCTCTGAGCAGGTTGTGGCGTTGGTCTCGGTCTGTATTTCTCATTGTCATTTCTCCGTTAATATCAATGGTTCTCTTTCAGGGTTCTTCGGTTCTACCAGGGGCCTCAGGCAGGGAGACCCATTGTCCCCTCTTCTCTTCATCTTAAGGGCGGTGTATCTTTCACGTGGCCTTGACAGACTCTACTTGCGTCATCCTGCTATTAGGTACCGTTCTAGTTGTGATCTTTTGATTTTCCACCTGGCCTATGCTGATGTTATCATTATTTTTGCCAATGGTGGGTCTCGTGGGATGCAGCGTCTTTTAGATTTTCTGCATCACTATGAGAACTGTTCGGGACAGATGGTGAATGCTGTCAAGGGTTCCCTGATTTTATCTCCGTGATGCTCTGAGCGCCTTCGCTCTAGACTTTTGCGTATCACTGGCTTTGCAGAGGGTCATTTTCCGATCAAGTACCTAGGAGTTCCCTTATTTCGGGGCAATAGGACGTGTTCTCTTTTTGAGCCCCTCTTACAGTCTGTTAGGAGGCGGTTCGAGGGTTCGGAGATTCGTACTCTTTCTCCGGGAGCCGCATGACCCTCAGTCGTAGCGTGCTCCTCTCGATGCCCATATATTTGTTTCAGGTTGTTTAGCCTCCGTTGGCTGTCATGGAGAAACTTGAGAGAGCCTTTAATGCTTTTCTTTGGGGGTCCAGGCCCTTGGAGAAGAAATGGCATTGGGCTCGTTGGTCTCGGGCTTGCCTCCCCGTGGAAGAGGGGGGGTCTTGGCTTCCGCAGATTGAAAGATCTTGTGGATAGCTTCTCCATAAAACTGTGGTTTTGGTTCAGGCAGGAATCTTCCCTCTGGGCCAAATTTTTGATGAGGAAATATTGTCTCTTGGCGCACCCAGCTTGTGTCTCTTCTTGTGGTTTTATCTCTCCTACTTGGCGGCGTTTGCTCCAGATCAGGCCTCGTGCGGAGAGTGGTATTCGCTGGCGTGTCGGCCATGGAGATGTTTCATTTTGGGATGATTGTTGGTTCAGGGATGTTCCCCTGTCCAGTCAGACTGAGGTCTGTGGGGATCGTGGTGCCCGGGTTTCCCATTTTCTTTCGGAGGGAACCTGTGATTTTGACCTTCTTTGTTCAGTTGTTGCTCCTTCTTTTGCGGAGCAGATAGTGTTGGTCCCGATTCTTTCGGGAGAGTTGGATTCGGCTCGATGGATCCATAGCTCCGATGGTGACTTTTCTGTCAAGTCAGCTTGGGAGTTGATCCGTTTGAGCGCCTTGATCTTAATCGCCCTGTTGGGGTAGCTGGTTGAGGCCTACGATGTCATTCTTTCTTTGGAGATTTTGGCATCAGTGGCTCCCAGTTGATGAGGTGCTTCAGCGCCGTGGCTTTGCGTTAGCGTCTCGTTGTCAGTGTTGTGATATGTCTGAGACATTCACGCATGTGTTTATTCGCAGCCCGGTGGCTCGCCCTGTTTGGCATTTTTTTTGTGCTGTCTTTGGGGTATGTATCCCTGACACTGAGGATTTCCGGTTATTCCTTAGTGCGTGGAAGCAGGATATAGTCTGGGCTCCAGGGGGCCATGTGAGGGGAAGCACCGCCAGCTCTCCATTCTAGGAGAGACGGTGAAGTTCCAGATCTTGTCTTCCCTGCGCCTCGCCCATTCTGCGCGTATTGTCAAACCCAAGCATTGGGCGGGTTATTTCCAGGTGGCGCGATCGCTGGGGATTTCGGTTTGATTTTACAGATATCATCGGACGACGATTGTTCGTTGGCTTCGGCCACCGTTCGGCCCGTCGCTTTCTTACTTTTATGCTCTCTTGTCGATTGTTTTGGTGGCTCTGGATGATATATTTCAGTGGTCTCTTTGGCCCGGAGCCTCTTTCATCTCGGGATTTGTATGGTTAATGTTAGAGTAGGTGCCCGTCGAGCCAAGTGTTGGCCGAGTGTTCACAATGAAACTCTATGTATAAGCAGTCTTTATTTTAATAATATTTGAAATTATTGTTTTGGCAAATCTTTATCTGTATACCCATGCTAGTTGCATAGATAAAGCCCTTGAATATACAAATGGTAGAAAGAATATGAGATGCTCATATGATGAGTATCATGAAACTCATATTTGTAATACTGTATATTCTAAATAGTTCCTAGTCGATTCAGCCGCCGCTAAGAAGGATATAGGCTGCTCGAGTTCGAGACTAGTATCTGCGATATGAGTACCATGTTTCATTGGTAGGGGACATTGTGATGTTCGAGCATGCAAATAGAGCTCCTGGTAGAGTGCACTGAACAACCCTCCATAAAAGGACTTTCCAAGTGGTTCTCACTTATCGAGTGGAAAAGTCCTAGTTTATGGTTGTACACCATTAGTCATTATGACCCGGGACAACATTGAGACTCTATGTGCTAGAATTACACTTTGACTTGTTTACCGACTCTCATGGGGTCATCAGGTGGCAAGGTTGGGTGTTCTGTCGAAATATATAGGAGTCGATGCATTGTAGTCGGGGATTCACCGCTTAGCTTCGGGTATGGATATCCTATGTGTTATCATGTGTATGTAGGTTGAAATCTCTGATCAGAGTATGGTGGTAATTATGAAAGGGGTTTCATAGATTACACCATCGATGCAACTACGACATGACACATAGTATCGATTCATTGAAAACTCTCGATAAACCAATGGTTGTCGAATCGGTCGGGATATATGAGTTGAAGGGACCGTACTGTACGCTAACCATAATTGAATGGTTCTTGCAGGCACTATCATTTGATATCCTAGGGAATCATGTAAGCGATGCTGCTAGGCGTTTAACATGGTTGGTTGGGTACTATCAGACTTGAGTTCAGACATTCTTGTTATCAAGGAGTTGATAAGTAAGAATGGAGCAATTGGGGCATGCTCATATAAGGACATGTTTAGTCCGAATCACATGGAGATGTGAATCCACAGCTAGTTGTATCAATGAACCATTGAGGGCCACACAAGTACTAGATTTCTAGATGTCGTTGAGAAGAGAAATAGTTCAATGTGTTGAACGGCTTATAAAGAAGTTTATAAGCGTAAGGAAAATTAGAAGTATGACTTCTATAAAAGAGAAATAGTTCAATGTGTTGAACGGCTTATAAAGAGTTTATACGCGTAAAGAAAAATAGAAGTATGACTTCTATAAGAGAAATGTAATTTTTAATTTATGAATGTGTTCCTAAATTAAAAGTTGGCCAAATAAATAATGTATATGAAAATTTTGATTTTCATAAACATTATTATGGACTAAATTAAATTAATTCAAGTGTTGAATTAATTAAACACTAGTGGACCTAGTAGAGTCCAAATAATTAAATTAATTCAAGTGTTGAATTAATTAAATTATATTGAGTCTTGTAGAGCTCAATTTAAATAAGTTATTTAACTAGTGGACTTGAGTACATTCAAGTAATGTTTAATTAGTCTCAAAATGTTTCAGATAATTAAATTAAGTCCATGGGTTTTTTAATTTGTTAAAAACCATATAATATATGCATGCATGGGAGGTGAAGGGTTGGAGACTACTTTTTGGGTTATCAAGGCATGGCATGCAAAAAGGTGTTTTTGCTTTTTGCTTTTTGCAAGACCAAGACAAGTCTTCCTCTCCCATTTTTGGATATGCAAGGGCCGAAACTTACACACTTATTCTCTCCATTTTTTCAATTTTTGATTGAGGAAATCTTGCACTTCTCTTTGAAAAATCCTCATATTTTTCTAGTGAAAAATATGAGGGGATCTACCTAGTTGGTGGTGAGCTTAATAGTTGAGCAAGGAGTGCTGAAAGGAAGCTTGAAGATAGTTTCTACCATTGAAGAGCTAAGGTGTTTACACCTTAGTTGGAGCCATACATCAATCCTTGTGATTGATAGGTAAATTTCTTAACACACTATGAATGTCATTTTGTGTTTATTGTATTTGCTACACAAAATAATGAGGTGGCCGAAATTTGTTCATGAAAAATCAAAATTTTAAACTTCTGTTGCGCTTCCGGTCACCATAATCGATCCCCTTTCAAGTGGTATCCGAGCTATGGTTACGATTTTGTGTAGCAATTACAAGATATTATATTGAGATTGATTTCTAACCGCATGAGACTAAAATTTTGCATCGAATCAAGGCCGGTTTCGAGGGAATTTTGGGCAGCAAGTTGCTGCCCATTTCGTGCAGCTTGGGCTGCCCGAAACGGACAGCAAGGGCAGCCCAAGGGGCTGCCCGAAACCCCTATGTTTTAATAACAGAAAAAATTTTTGCCGGAATCCGGCGACGGAGCTCCGGCGACGGCGATGACGACTAGGGTTTCCAAAAGTGTTTTGGATTATCAAAGTGTCATGGGCCTTGAGTTGTTGGGCTATTGGATGGCTAACATATTTGTGAATTTTGAATGGGCCAAAATGTTTTTGGTGAAAATAAGTTTTTGGGCCCGTAAGTTTAAAATTACAAAAGTTGCAAATATTTTCTCATGAAATAAATAGTTAAGTTGGACTTTAAATATTTATAGTAAATGGTGATTTACAAGAAATTCGGTTATAAATAAATTAATTTGAACGTAGAAAAAGGTGTTTGTATACTTTGTTAATTTAGTTTATAATCGTGGCGGTTAGTGATTGGATCAAGATATATAATATTGGATCAATTAATTATTGTGATAATTAATTGATGGTGTATGATATGTGATATTGTGCATGAAGGATGATCAAAAGCCCAAGCCCAATTTGCTAGGTTTATGCTAGGATATTTTGTGTTGAATGATTGTAATAATTATCAAATTTAAAGTGGGCTTGGTTTATGGCCCGTTCCCACTCCCATGAGATGTATCCCTATTTGCCATGGATATTATTTGTAAATATTAGTATAGTGGATGATCAAGATTGGAAGATGGTGGTCATGATGATTATGAAGATCGAAGACATGTAAATATTGGAAGCTAATGTAATAATTGCATTTGTGTCCCTTGCATTACCCTAGGATTGGACCTAGGCCCGTTTTTAGCTCACACGGGCCGTTAGTATTGGGGCGATTGATCATCCATGTTTGTTTACTGTTTATAATTTATGCATGATATGTTATAAATAATGAGTATGTGCGTTATTATTATGATAATAACAAAGTTGCATGAATCCGGCAAACATACGATCAAACATGGCGAGCTTTTAAATAAAATTAATGATGAGACCTTTCAAAATTAAAAACCCTCATTTTGAATAAGATTCAAAATTAATATCAAGCCCGAAAAGGGGAATTATAAATTTGTTTATAATTTCCATGTCTTCCATCGACAATGGGTGCATGATGAACGCTACCCGTACTCGGGGCTCGGCTCATATTATTGGGGGGGCCCTGGGTGCCGGAAAGCTGTGACATCCATTGACATGGTGATGTGAACTACGTGGAACTCCCATGATTTCGGCTCATATTATTTGGGGAACTCATGGCGACCGTCCATTAAGGTTCAACATCGATGGGTAAGGCTTGACACGTGAAGATGAACAACGTCATATTATTGGGTCCTAATCCAACGTGAGACAAAAGTTTACGTAGAGGGTTGCATTGTGATGCAATTGGAAACTACCTTTTAGGAATTGTGATTGGCTGATATTATTCGGGATCATAATTCGCTAATTGGACCTTACGTACCTACTGAGGAAAGGAGTTTCCCGTTTTCACTAGAGGGTAGTGAAAGATGTAAAAACTGTGGGAGCAAATATTTATGAAGTAAAAGTCCAAACTTCATATCTTACTAAATATTTTAAAATAGTCATCAACATTTATCTGTTTTTACTTTTCAGTACAAATTGACAATGTCTTCGATTCGCAATCCGATATCCGTAATACTCGACAAACACATCTTAACTGGACTAATTACCTCACTTTGCTAAGAAACCTGAAAATCGTCTTGAATTTGGAAAGGGTAGCATATACACTGACTGAGTCGCCCCCTGTTGGGGCTCCGACTGACTGCACTCCTGAGGAATTGTAGGCTTACAAGGAATGGTGTGACCATGACTTGATAGCCAGGTGTTATATGCTGACTTCTATGAATGATGAGCTGCAGAGGCGTTTTGAGGATGCAAAGAGTGCTGCTGACATTCATTTGCATCTCAAGGAGCTCTTTGGTGAGCATACACGGCCACTTAGGCATGCTACCGTCAAGGAGCTGATCACTTTGCGCATGCGAGATGAGGTCTCGGTCCATGAGCATGGCTTGAAGTTGATTGGGCTCGTGGACAATCTCATTGGCATGGATCTGATCTTGTCTTCGGAGTTGACCACCGACGTGTTGCTGTTATCATTGCCTAGCTCATTTGATCCTTTTTTGGTGAACTTCAACATGAACAAGATGGAGCCGACCCTTGAGGAGTTGGTGAATATGCTTGTTACATTTGAATCAACCATCAAGAAAGAGAAGTTGGTTCTTTATGTGGGTTCTTCATCTGGTACGAAGATTGATCCACAAGGGAAGGGAAAGAAGCGTTCTTTCCAACGTCCCAAGAAGAACGTGCCCTTGATGAGGCAATCTCCGAATACCGTTGAGGCAGCCAGACCAGTTAAGGCTGACAAGACTGATGATGTATGTCATCACTGCAAGAAGCCTGGACATTGGAGGCGTAACTGCAGGGAATATCTTGCCCAGAAGGGTTCTAGAAACGGTATGTTCTACATTGAAGTAAACATTTAAATTACCTCTACTTCTTGGGTATTGGGTACCGGTTGTGGCTCACATCTCTGTAATGAGTTACAAGTGATGGGAAGAAGTAGGAGGCTAGGGAAGGTGAGACCTTCTTGAGGATGGGCAAGAGGGGCAAGAGTTGGGGCCAAAGCTATTGGAGATGTTTACTTGCTTATGAAAAATGGTTTTAAGTTAATCTTATGAGATGTTTTGTTTGTACCTAATTTTGTGAAAAACATTGTTTCCATTTCTATGCTGATAAAAATGGATATTCTTGTTTATTTTGCAAAGGTGTTTGCAACATTTACATGAATGAATGTTTAATTGGTACTGGAGAACTTGAAAACAATCTCTACAACTTAAAATTGAAAGATATTCCACTAAATGTCCATTCAAAGGCCGACACCATATGAGATATGGATGGGTAAGCCTCCCAAATATTCTTGTCTTAGAATGTGGGGGTGCCCTGCTTATGTGAAGCAGGTAGTGGAGATAAATTGGATAGTCGATCCATCTTATGTTTCTTTGTGGGATATCCAAAGGATTTTGTTGGATATTATTTCTATCATCCCCAAGAAACAAAGGTGTTTGTTTCTAGGAATGCAACCTTTTTGGAAAAGGAATTATCTATTGGATAGAAAATGAGAGATGATAGAACTCGAAAAGGTTCGAGAGACACCCACAATTATAGAACCCACACCCGAAGAGCCAAGAGAGGAGATACAAGCTCCTAGAAGATCCGAGAGAGTCTCGAGACCACCTATGATGTATGGTCTGCTTCTTGAAGAGGGCCATGATGAGCCTAACCATGGATATGATCCAAGGACCTTCAAGGAGGCGTTATCTGATGCCGATTCATCAAAGTGGCTTGAAGCAAAGGAATCTGAGATGAATTCCATGCATTCGAACCAAGTGTGGAATCTCGTGGATCCACCTGAGGGAATTGTTCCCATAGGGTGTAAATGGATTTACAAAAGGAAACTTGGGGCGAATGGGAAGGTATTGACCTTCAAGGCGCGATGGTGGCAAAAGGATATACTCAAAGACAAGGAGTTGACTTTGAGGAAACCTTTTCACCAATTGCAATGTTCAAGTCTATAAGGATATTGCTAGCCATAGCTACATGGTATGACTATGAGATACGGCAGATGGATGTCAAGACAACCTTTCTCAATGGGGATATTAAGGAAGAGATTTACATGTCTCAACTCGAAGGGTTTACATCTATCGGAAGTGTGCATTTGGTATGCAAACTTCAAAGATCTATTTATGGTCTAAAGCAGGCATCTAGGAGTTGGAACCTCAGATTCGACAGTACAATCAAAGAGTTTGGTTTTGATAAGAATCCTGAGGTAACCCTGTGTGTATAAGAAGGTCAGTGGGAGTGTTGTGACATTCCTGGTGTTGTATGTTGATGACATTCTAATCATTGGGAATGATGTAGGAATGTTGCAATCAACTAAAATATTGTTAGCAAGTAAGTTCTCGATGCAGGACTTGGGTGAAGCATATTTTGTATTGGGAATACAGATCTATAGAGATAGATCAAGAAGATTGCTTGGTCTCACCCAGTCCACATACATTGATACCATGGTGAAGCGGTTCTCGATGGATGAGTCCAAGAGAGGACATTTACCAATGTGTCATGGCGTGTCCCTATCCAAGTCTATGTCTCCCAAGACTGATGCAGAGATAGCGGCGATGACAAGCATTCCTTATGCATCTGCGATTGGTAGCATCATGTATGTGATGATATCTACACGTCCTGACGTAGCTTTCGCACTAAGTGTAGTGAGTAGATATCAATCGAACCCTGGTCTTCCACACTGGAAAGCTGTGAAAGACATCCTCAAGTAGTTGAGAAGGACTAATAAATTGTTCTTGGTCTATGGGGTGGAGAACTGAAATTGGAAGGCTATACCGACTCTAGTTTCCAAAGCGATATCGATGACTCGAAGTCAACCTCTAGGTTTGTATTCATACTCAATGGTGCTGCTGTCTCTTGGAAGGGTTCCAAGCAAGACAGTACTACGGAATCCAGTACAGAGACCGAATACATTGCTGCATTAGATGCAGCAAAGGAGGCTGTTTGGATAAGGAATTTCGTCCAAGAGTTGGGCGTCATTCTTAATAGAGTTGCTCATGTCCCGGTGTTGTGTGACAACACGGGAGCTTTAGCTCAAGCAAAGGAGCCAAGGTTTCATCAGAAGTCCAAACATATATTGAGAAAGTACCACATCCTCGGAGAGATTGTGGAAAGAGGAAGAAGTGTCTTTTGACATAGTCGGCTCCGCAGATAATGTTGCTGATCCACTGGCTAAGCCTTTACCTGGACCATTATTCGAGATGCATCGCGAATCAATGGGTTTGAAGCATATGGGTAGTTGGCTCTAGTGCAAGTGGGAGATTGTTAGAGTAGGTGCCCGTCGAGCCAAGTGTTGGCCGAGTGTTCACAATGAAACTCTATGTATAAGCAGTCTTTATTTTAATAATATTTGAAATTATTGTTTTGGCAAATCTTTATTTGTATACCCATGCTAGTTGCAAAGATAAAGTCCTTGAATATACAAATGGTAGAAAGAATATGAGATGCTCATATGATGAGCATCATGAAACACATATTTGTAATAATGTATATTCTAAACAGTTCCTAGTCGATTCAGATGCCGCTAAGAAGGATATAGGCCGCTCGAGTTCGAGACTAGTATCTGCGATGTGAGTACCATGTTTCATTGGTAGGGGACATTGTGATGTTCGAGCATGCAGATAGGTGCTCCTGGTAGAGTGCACTGAACAACCCTCCATAAAAGGACTTTCCAAGTGGTTCTCACTTATCGAGTGGAAAAGTCCTAGTTTATGGTTGTACACCATTAGTCCTTATGACCCAGGACAACATTGAGACTCTATGTGCTAGAATTACACTTTGACTTGTTTACCGACTCTCATGGGGTCATCAGGTGGCAAGTTTGGGTGTTCTGTCGAAACATATAGGAGTCGATACATTGTAGTCGGGGATTCACCGCTTACCTTCGGGTATGGATATCCTATGTGTTATCATGTGTATGTAGGTTGAAATCTCTGATCAGAGTATGGTGGTAATTATGAAAGGGGTTTCATAGATTACACCATCGATGCAACTACGACATGACACATAGTATCGATTCATTGACAACTCTCGATAAACCAATGGTTGTCGAATCGGTCGGGATATATGAGTTGAAGGGACCGTACTGTACGCTAACCATAATTCAATGGTTCTTGCAGGCACTATCATTTGATACCTAGGGAATCATGTAAGCGATTCTGCTAGGCGTTTAACATGGTTGGTTGGGTACTATCAGACTTGAGTTCTGACATTCTTGTTATCAAGGAGTTGATAAGTAAGAATGGAGCAATTGGGGTATGATCATATAAGGACATGTTTAGTCCAAATCACATGGAGATGTGAACCCACGGCTAGTTGTATCAATGAACCATTGAGGGCCACACAAATACTAGCTTTCTAGATCCCGTTGAGAAGAGAAATAGTTAAATGTGTTGAACGGCTTATAAAGGAGTTTATAAGCGTAAGGAAAATTAGAAGTATGACTTCTATAAAAGAGAAATAGTTCAATGTGTTGAACGGCTTATAAAGGAGTTTATAAGCGTAAAGAAAAATAGAATTATGACTTCTATGAGAGAAATGTAATTTTTAATTTATGAATGTGTTCCTAAATTAAAAGTTGGCCAAATAAATAATGTATTTGAAAATTGTGATTTTCATAAACATTATTATGGACTAAATTAAATTAATTCAAGTGTAGAATTAACTAAACACTAGTGGACCTAGTAGAGTCCAAATAATTAAATTAATTCAAGTGTTGAATTAATTAAATTATATTGAATCTTGTAGAGCTCAATTTAAATAAGTTATTTAACTAGTGGACTTGAGTAAATTCAAGTAATGTTTAATTAGTCTCAAAATGTTTGAGATAATTAAATTAAGTCCATGGGTTTTTTAATTTGTTAAAAACCATATAATATATGCATGCATGGGAGGTGAAGGGTTGGAGACTACTTTTTGGGTTATCAAGGCATGGCATGCAAAAAGGTGTTTTTTCATTTTGCTTTTTGTAAGACCAAGACAAGTCTTCCTCTCTCATTTTTGGATATGCAAGGGCCGAAACTTACACACTTTTTCTCTCCATTTTTTCAATTTTTGGTTGAGGAAACCTTGCACTTCTCTTTGAAAAATCCTCATATTTTTTTAGTGCAAAATATGAGGGGATCTACCTAGTTGGTGGTGGGCTTAATAATTGAGCAAGGAGTGCTCAAATGAAGCTTGAAGATAGTTTCTACCATTGAAGAGCTAATGTGTTTACACCTTAGTTGGAGCCATACATCAATCCTTGTGATTGATAGGTAAATTTCTTAACACACTATGAATGTCATTTTGTGTTTATTGTATTTGCTACACAAAATAATGAGGTGGCCAAAATTTGTTCGTAAAAATTCGATTTTTAAACTTCCGTTGCGCTTCCGGTCACCGTAACCGATCCCCTTTAAGTTTCTGCTTTAGATCTGTGGACTGGTGGCTCTGAACGTTCTCTATTGGTTGCCTCTTATTTCAGAGCTACAGTCATGCTTGGATTTCTGACTTTATGAGCTCCGGCAGTTGTCCCCCTCTCCTTGGGTCTTGGAGCTTTTCTGACTTGAGCTGGATTACGTTCCTTCTTTTGTGTTTCGACCGTTTTTGCACAGTATCTTTCCAGCTGCATACTATTTTGACTGCCAAATCGAGTATTGCAGACCGATCTCGGATTAGGATGTATTCTTCAGTTTGGCATTACACTAGCAGATGGCTCAGAGATGGGTACCATCGGTGGTCTTTTGCACCTACTTCTGAGCCGCGTATCTACTGCTTAGAGAGGTTACGATTTATTTTCATGTATTTAGCATTGCATCTTGATGTTCATTTGTATTATGCGATTTACCTAGGAATTAGTTTTGGGCTCATATATTTGCCAACCTAGATTTTTGTTTTATGTGTGTTTGTAGTAGCTTTTCGAGAGGTCTTGGTATAGTCCCCCTCTCGTTAGGTTTTATGATGTATCTTAGTTTTTGTTGATATATACAGGTAGGGGTCTGCCTAACCCCCCTGCTTCCGGCGGTGATTTTTATTTAAAAAAAAAAACCCTAAACCCTAAAAAAACCCTAAACCCTAAAACGTCAGCTTCCTCGGGTATCGGATAATACAGCTAAGAGATGGCACCCCTCTCGTGGCCGTTCCCCATGAATTGCATCATTTGGAATGTCAGGGGTCTTGGGAACCCGAGCTCCCAACAAAGGCTCCATGCCTATGTTAAGAAGCATCGTGTCAAAGTCCTAGCCATCTTGGAGCCAATGATCCCGCTTGATCAGCGTTTCATGACTCGTAGGTTGGGATTTCGTAGTGTCATTCATAATTTTTCTGATCACATCTAGATCTTCTCTTCTGAGGATGTTCAGGTTGAATGTGTCCTTGACCATGCTCAGCTTTTAAACGTCCGCATCTCTTCTTCTTTTCTGCCTACTTCTGTCATTTGCACTTTTGTCTGTGCCAAGTGTGATTACATTGAAAGGCGCGATATTTGGGCTTCGTTGCTCCAGATTAAACCTGACATGGGTCCTTGGCTTGTTGGGGGGACTTCAATATCGTTCGTGATGCCAGTGAGTGCCTTGGTACTTCTAGGGGCGTTGCCTTCACATGGACGAATTTAATGATTTCATTCTTGAGTCTGGTTTAGTTGACGCTGGTTTTGAAGGGTCGTCCTTCACTTGGACGAACAAAACCATCTGGAAGCGTCTGGATAGAGTCTTCGTTTCGCCTGACTTGTGTGATCGTTTCCACTCTATCCGAGTCCAGCATCTTCCTCGTACTGTCTCGGATCATTCCCCCCTCCTTATCTCCACCCCCATCAATGCTCGTGGGCCGTGCTCTTTTCGGTTCCAGTGCATGTGGACGAGACACCACAACTTTCTTCTGACGGTGCGATTGAACTGGCATAATCTTTGTCATCTGACGGGTATGGATCGGCTTTTTGTCAAGCTCAAGCGGCTTAAGAGTCACCTCAAGTGGTGGAATCAGGATGTTTTTGGAAACATCTTTGATAAAATCTCTGAGGCTGAGACTGTTGTGAAACTAGCGGAAAGTGCTTGTGAGACTGACCCTACTGATTTACACTGGACTCGCTTGTCCAAGTGTAATGAAGATCTTGCGAAGGTCACTGCCATGGAGGCGGATTTTTGGAAACAAAAATCTGCCTGTAAATGGTTAGAGGATGGTGAGAAGAACACCAAACTCTTCCACAACATGGTCAAGAAGAGACGTGTGGTTAATAAGATCTTCCGTATTTGGGAGGATGGGGTGTGTATCACGTCCCCTGAGCTAATTCAACGCTCTGGCACCGCCTTCTTCCAGAACCTGCTTAACGGGGACCCTTCTGTTCTGAGTTGCCAGGATTTTTCTGATTTTATCCCTTTGATCTCGGAATCAGAGAACCGCCTTCTCACTGCCGAACCTTCCTTGGAAGAGGTTCGTGATGTCGTCTTCTCCATCCACAGGGATAGTGTTGCGGGGCCCGATGGATTCTCCTCGGCTTTCTTCCAGCACTGTTGGGACATTATCCAACATGATGTTCTCGATGCGGTGTTGGACTTCTTTCATGGGTCCCCGATGCCCCAGGGTTTCACTGCCACCACCATCACTCTGATTCCGAAAGTTGAGGGAGCTCATTCATGGACTGACTTTCGTCCCATAAGCCTCTGTAATGTCACGTACAAGATCATCTCGAAGTTGCTCTATTTGCGTATGAGCAAGGTTGTCGAGAAGATCATCTCTCTGAATCAGAGTGGTTTCGTTCCTGGCGGACTTATTTCTGATAACATCCTTCTAGCCCAGGAACTCATTCATAGTTTCAACCTTCCCTCTCGCGGGGGTAATGTCATCATCAAGTTGGATATGGCTAAGGCCTACGACAGGGTCCAATGGCCTTTCCTCCTCCAGATTCTCAATAAGCTTGGCTTTTTGGATACAGTTGTTGCAATGGTATCGGCTTGCATTTCCCATTGCAAGTTCTCTTTGAATATCAATGGCAATCCTGCCGGCTTCTTCAGTTCCTCCAGGGGTCTCCGTCAAGGAGACCCTATCTCTCCGCTCCTCTTCATTCTGGGCGCGGAGTATCTCTCTCGGGGCCTGAACCGCATTTCTATGCAATTTCCGGATACTCGTTTTCGATCGGGGTGCGACACACTGGTTTCCCACTTAGCCTATGCTGATGATATCATTATTTTTGCTAATGGTGGGACCCGTGGAATTCAGCGCATATGGATTTCCTTGGGCATTATGCCAACTGTTCGGGCCAGATGGTCAATGTCTCCAAGAGCGCTATCTTCCTTCCTCCTAGCGGCCCTGCGAGTTCTCGGCTTTGACTTCTTCGTTTGACTGGCTTCAGAGAGGGGCAGCTTCCCACCATATACCTTGGAGTCCCTCTTTTCCGAGGGAATCGCAAGTGTTCTCTCTTCGAGCCCATTCTTAAAGCCGTTAGGAAGAAATTAGAAGGTTGGGACTTCCGTAACTTGTCTCCTGGGAGTCGTATGACTCTCATTTGCAGTGTGCTCCTTTCCCTCCCAATCTATCTCTTCCAGGTGATCCAGCCTCCTTTGGCAGTCATCGAGAGACTTTAGCTGATTTTCAATGGTTTCTTATGGGGTTCTCGACCCCTTTAGAAGAAGTGGCATTGGGCCAGATGGTCTCGTGCTTGTCTCCCTGTCTTTGAAGGGGGCCTAGGGTTCCGCAAGTTGAAGGATTTGGTTGATGGTTTTTCGATCAAGTTATGGTTCAGATTCAGGCAGGGCATTTCCCTCTGGGCGAAATTCCTCCTGAATAAGTATTGTAGGATTAAGCATCCGTCTTATGTCCCCATTCGGGGGCACATTTATCCTACATGGCGTAGGATGATCCATATTCGTCCTAGCGCAGTCAGGCATCCGTTGGCAGGTCGGCACCGGGGAATTATCCTTTTGGGATGATACCTGGTTCGGCGATGCACCCCTATCCACTCTGCGTCAGGTTCGTGGTGACCGTGGCATTCGTATCTCTTGCTTCTTTTTGGATGACGGGTGGGACTTTGATAGGCTCTCATTTGTTGTTGGTCTAGTTCTCAGAGGATATTACTCTGATCCCCATTACTCGTGGTGAGCCAGATGTTGCTTGCTGGATTCTGAGCCCTGATGGCGTCTTTTCTTTCCGGTCTGCATGGGAGTTCGTGCGTGCGAGAGCTCCCATTCAGGATATTTTCACCCCCTGCTGGGATAGCTGGCTGAGACCCACTATTTCCTTCTTCCTTCTTTCTCAGTGTCATTTTTGTGACATGGCAGAGACGTTTTCTCATTTATTCCTTGACGGTCCGATTGCCCGTTCTGTGTGGCATTTCTTTGGGGCCATCTTCATGGTTCGTATTCCTCGAACCCTTGACTTCAGTTTGTTTCTCAGTGCTTGGAAGAAGAACCTAAACTGGTCACCTGGTGGTCGTGTGAAAGAGTTCCTCCCCTTCATCCTTCTGTGGTTCCTTTGGATTGCTAGAAATGATTCCAAGCATAGACACTTGCATATTTCTGCTACGACTGTCATTTCCCAGATCACGTCTTACCTCAGACTGGCTTATTCTGCCCATATCATCAAGTCTAGCCATTGGCTGGGCTTCTCCCATGCTGCCAGTCTCATGGGCATCTCGGTTCGTCATCTGAGAACCCGCAAAATGATGATTGTCAGATGGCTTCGTCCCCCTGCGTGTTGTTTCAAATTGAATGTGGATGGAAGCTCTCGAGGCAACCCCGGTGATTCTTCAGCAGGTGGCATTGTTCGAGACTCGTCAGGCAGGACCATCTTTTCCTTCAGCGAGTTCATTGGTGTCGGGACCAATGTCAGAGCAGAGTTGTGGGCCATGTGGAGGGGTCTCCTTATCTGTACTGATTTCAGCCTTTTCCCTCTTTGGATTGAGACCGATTCCCTGATTTCTATCCAGACTCTCAGATCTAGGAGGTGTAGTTGGATCGTGGATCACATTGTTACCAGGATTGTTTGTCTTTTGAGGGGGCGACAGGTTCATATTTCCCATATATTCCTTGAGGGGAACTGGGTGGCGGATGCGTTGGCATTGGAGGCTCATACGCTTAGGCGGTTTACCCTAGTTCTAGGACCCTCCCTCCCCACCCATGTTTCCACCCTTGCCCGATCTGATCTCTCTGTGCTTCCTTACCTCAGAGCAAGATGCTACTAGCCTTCGTAGCAGGCATTAAAAAATAAATCGAAAAAAAAACGAAAAAAAAACCTTACGAAAAAAAAAAAATTTGTTTGATTGCGTGCGTGCGTGTGTGGGTGTGCCTGTGTGCGAGGTTGTTCGTGTGCGTGTACTGAGTTTTTGATTTTCTGGGTGTGTGCATTTTTTGTGTGTGTTTCGTGTGCTTAGGCTTTTTTCATGTGTGTCGCTTCATTGGATGGGCTTCAACACCCGCTTTATCTCCGATTCTTGGGTCGCTCTCTTCTTGAAGAACCTAAAGGGGGGGTGAATAGGTTCTTTTAGGCCCTTTAGCGTTTTTAAAACGAGTTTGCAAAAATTGCAAGCGGAAGACTTGAGGGACAATCACAAATAAAATGAATGCGTAAAGTAAGTGCGTAAAATAAATGCGTAGTAAAGTAAAGAGGGATAGAGATGTTTATGGAAGTTCGACGAAGAATCGTCTACGTCTCCCCTTCTCGATGAGGATCGAGGTATCACTATATCGACTTGGCTTTAGGAGCTCCAAGCTAGCTTTTACAACCACGCCTCGATGCGTCTACTTGGCCTTGAGGGCTCCAAGGATAGCCACGAACTTTACAACCCACTCGAGAGTATTACTTTCACTCTTTTTCTACAACTCTTTTGATATTACAACTCTTTTAATCAACGCACACAAGAGATAGTAGAAAGCTTTGTAAGAGACAAGAGAGTGGAGTGGGATGATTGAAAATGCATCCTCAAAGGCCTATTTATACTAGTCTTGGACGCCAAGGTTCGGATCTTCTGTTTATGCTTCGGAACGTCCGATGTGATTGAAATCAATTTCCGTAATTTTGGGATGACTTCGGATCGTCCGTTCTTGACTTCGTAGGGTCCGAACATGCGCTTCGGAGGGACCGATCAAACTTCGTATCTTCCGAACGGTTCTTTCAGACAGTGTGTGAACAGCTTCGGAAGGTCCGAACTCAAGTTCGTACCGTCCGAACATTCCCGCGTTTCAAGAGATTTGAAATCTTCAACACTTCGTAGCGTCCGATCATGTCCTTCGTAGCGTCCGAAATCTTACTCGATCAATCAGTCATATCAATTTGTCTCCGCATTGAAGTGATTTGATTGCTTGTGTTCGGAACGTCCGATCACGTCTTCGGAACGTCCGAACGCTCTCCTCGCAGCTTCCGAACAGCTTCTATTTTGCTTCTGAATTGCACAATTTCGGACCGTCCGAACCGAATGTCGGATCTTCCGAACGTAACCTGTTCTTAATTTTCTGCATGCCTCAATATAAAACATTAGTACATTTTTAATCCAAGTTTTGGTATCATCAAAACAAAAACTTTGGGATATGTTACAGCATTAAAAACATTAATCTCATCCTCGAGATTTGTATGCGTTTAAGGCGTAACAATCTCCCCCTTTTTGATGATCACAAAACTTGGTTAAAAATTGAGATAACAATAATCAACATAATCGAAATGGTTATTAAATAACTCCCCCTTAATCAAATAACAAGTCTAAGAGGTTGAATTAAGGCGAATTTATTTAATAACCAATTAACAGCAATTTTAACCAAATAAATTCTCCCCCTTTTTGTGATAAGCAAAAAGACATAAGCATAAAGAGAGACAAATAAACAGGTAAAATATCCACTAATAAATGCAAGTCTTTTATACAATGATGCATAAAGATAAAATAAACAAAAATAACAAAAACATAATCTAAGAATCCGCATCCCGCGACTCTCTATGGCTCGGTTCGGACGATCCGAACACGTTCGGTGGATTCCGAAGTAGCCAAGATGAGGAACACCTAAATTTTAAAATATTTAGCACATAAATGAATGTTGAGCCATAATTATGGATAAATACAATTAATTTGTATTATCCGACATTATAATGCTCACATTAATAATACTCCCCCTCAATTTAACAAATATGTACGAGAGTATTCGACTAGTGTTTACAACTCAATCATGCCAAGTTCACCACGCAAACGAATAAAAGTAGATTCATCTAGTGGTTTTGTAAAAATATCAGCAATTTGATTCTTGGTGTCAACATAGTGAAGTTCAACATCATTTTGCTCAATGTGATCACGAATGAAATGATGTCGAATGTCAATATGTTTAGTACGAGAATGTTGAACTGGATTCTTTGTTAGACATATGGTGCTTGTATTATCACAAAAGATTGGAATTTTTGAAAAAGTAACACCATAGTCGAGTAATTGATACTTCATCCAAAGAATTTGTGCACAACAACTACCGGCAGCCATATACTCGGCCTCGGTCGTTGAAAGTGCAACACAGTTTTGCTTTTTAGAAAACCATGACACCAAGCAATTTCCCAAAAAGAAACAAGTTCCACTAGTGCTCTTTCTATCCACCTTATATCCTCCAAAGTCGGCATCACAGTAAGCTTTTAAATCGAAAAATGAGTTCTTAGAATACCATAATCCGAGATTTGGAGTATTTGAAAGATATTTGAAAATGCGTTTTAAGGCGAATAAGTGTGATTCCTTTGGACATGATTGAAATCGTGCACACAAGCAAACACTAAACATAATGTCAGGTCTACTAGCAGTCGCATAGAGTAGGGAGCCAATCATGCTACGAAATAACTTTTGGTCAACAGGTTTACCTCTCTCATCTTTGTCGAGTCTGACTGTCGTGCTCATAGGTGTGGATGAGGCTTTGGAAGACTCCATCCCAAACTTTTTTAGCATCTCCTTGATGTACTTCCCTTGGTTGACAAAGAAACCATCCTTGCATTGCTTGATTTGGAGACCAAGGAAGTAGTTGAGTTCGCCCATCATGCTCATCTCAAAGTGATCCTGCATAAGCTTAGAAAAATCTCTACACAAGTGTTCATTAGTAGCACCAAAAATAATATCATCTACATATATTTGTACTATCAGCAAATCATTATTTTTAGTCAAGGTAAATAAGGTAATATCAACTTTACCCCTACAAAAACCATTAGACAGCAAAAAGGTAGATAATTTCTCATACCAAGCTCTAGGAGCTTGTTTCAAACCATACAAAGCCTTATCAAGTTTATACACATAATCAGATAAGTGCACATCTTCAAAACCAATAGGTTGCTCAACATACACTTCTTCTTTCAAATCACCATTAAGAAAAGCACTTTTAACATCCATTTGAAACAATTTAAAGTCTCTAGAGCAAGCAAAAGCAAGTAGCATGCGAATGGATTCTAGTCTAGCGACAGGGGCATAAGTCTCATCATAATCAATTCCCTCTTCTTGACTATATCCTTTAGCTACTAGCCTAGCTTTATTTCTAGTGATTGTACCATGCTCATCTAACTTGTTCCTAAATACCCATTTAGTTCCTATGACAGGTCTATCAGTGGGTCTAGGTACAAGATTCCAAACTTTATTCCTTCTAAATTCATTTAGTTCATCTTGCATAGCAATAATCCAAGAATCATCAAGTAAAGCTTCTTCTATGTTCTTAGGCTCTATGTGAGAAAGAAAAGCAAGATAATTGCACATATTAGAAGAGCGAGTAGATACTCCCTTCGATGGGCTTCCAATGATGAGGTCCATGGGATGATCCTTGTGTGTAGTCCACTCCTTCGGAAGAGGTGCGTCCTCTTGATCTTTAGGAACATCATCTAGGCTTGTGGACTCCAACTTTTCGCCAAGGATATCTATATCATCATCATCAGAAACAACAGGTCTAGGCAAGCAAGGGTTAGTTTCATCAAATATGACATGAATAGATTCTTCAACTAGTAAAGTACGTTTATTAAAGACTCTATATGCTTTGCTAGAAGTAGAGTAACCAAGAAAGATACCTTTGTCCGATTTAGCATCGAACTTACCCAGGTTGTCCTTACCATTGTTGTGGATGAAGCATTTTGATCCAAAAGCGCGGAAGTAAGAAATGTTAGGCTTTCTCCCTCTCCATAGTTCGTATGGAGTTTTCTTGAGAATTGGCCTTATTGATACGCGATTGATGATGTAACAAGCAGAACTCATTGCTTCAGCCCAAAAATATTTTGGTAGAGAATGCTCACATAGCATGGTCCTTGCAATCTCTACTAGGGTCCTATTCTTCCTCTCAACGACACCGTTTTGTTGAGGAGTTCTAGGACAAGAAAAGTTGTGACCAATGCCTTTGCTTTGACAAAAAATTGAAAAATTTTCATTTTGAAATTCCGTTCCGTGGTCACTACGGATTTGTTTGATCAAAAGATTTTTCTCATTTTCAACCTTTTTGACAAAAATTTTGAAATGATCAAAGGCATCATTTTTGTGGGCTAAAAACAATGTCCAAGTAAAACGTGAAAAATCATCTACAATGACAAAAGCATAAGATTTTCCTCCTAGACTAGTTGTCCTCGAGGGACCACATAAATCTAGGTGAAGTAATTCAAGGGGCATAGAAGTGGATACAAAATTTTTATTTTTAAAAGATTCCTTTGTGTGTTTACCAAGTTGACAAGCATCACAAAAAGAATCTAATTTTAAATTCAGCTTTGGCATTCCGGAAACTAGGTCAAGTTTTAAAAGTTTTTCTATGGTGCTCATCCCAACATGACCAAGTCGTCTATGCCAAAGAATGTTGTCATCAACATTTAATGTTACAAGGCTTTTTATTTTTGAAAAAGATGAAATCTTTAAATCGACCTTGTAAACATTTTCACTTCTATAACCTTTGAAACTAATGGTTTTGTCAGTTGTGAGTGATACAGTGCAATCGTGTGGTGTGAATTTGACTTCATAACCCCTATCGCACAATTGACTAATGCTTAGGAGGTTATGTTTAAGCCCTTTCACAAGAAGTACATCATCAATAATAGTAGAGTTAGATATACCTATTGAGCCGATGCCTTCTATGATCCCTTTGCTGTTGTCTCCGAAGGTCACCGATCCTTTTTCTTTTGGTCGAATGGATTGTAGCAGCTTCTTTTCTCCCGTCATGTGTCGAGAGCATCCACTGTCAAGATATCAAGTGCTCGATGACTTGTCTCCCCTTTGTCCCTACAAGGTTGAGATACAGTTTGATAGTTGGTACCCGTTTCTTTGGGTCCTTTGGGGTTAGTAGTAGTTGGGGATTTGGGGATCCATTTCCAATAACTATTCTTGTTGTGTTGGTGTCTAAGTTTCTTGCATTTAGGTCTTATGTGGCCTATCTTACAACAGTAAGTACATGTTGGTGGTGTTCTTGGTTTTGCCTTTGCGATAAGACTAGCGAAGTTGACTGATTTCTTTTCATATCCTAGACCTCCTTTGTCGAAGTTACACCTTTGCATGCTCAAGAGGTTTTCTAGTTTACCGCTACTCACATTGAACTTGTTGAAGGCTTTCTCTAAGTCTCTTAGGTTTGTCTTGAGCTTAGTGTTGTCATGCATCCTAGCTTCTAGTTCAGTTTTAAGTTGCTTATTCTCATTTCTAAGTGACTTAGCCTTATTGTACATACTAGTGTAAGCGGAGAGTAATTCATCGTAAGAGGGTACCTCGTCGTCATCCGAGTCGGTCAGATGATCTTCCTTCGCCATGAAGCATAGGGTAGACTCCTCTTCGTTGTCGCTGTCGCTCCACGTGGCTAGAAGGGCCTTTTTCTTGTCTTTGCCGGCCTTCTTCTTGGAGGGACACTCGTTTGCATAGTGACCCTTTTGTTGACAGTTGTAGCAGGTCACTTCCTTCTCAAACTTTTTGTCTTTCTTGTTGAAGTTGGAACTCCGCATGAATCTTTTGAACTTTCTAGTGAGGAGTGCCATTTCTTCATCGTCGCTATCTTCAAGTTGACTGGTCAAGGCGATCCCTTTCGCCTTTACTTTGTCGTCATCTTTCTTTGTCTCCTTCCGGGTAGATACTTCAAGTTCATGGGTCTTTAGGGTCCCATGAAGTTGATCAAGGTCGTAGGATGCCGCATCTCCCTTGTTGGATTCAATGATAGCCGTGCGCTTTGCATCCCATTCCGCCGGTAATGCTCGAAGGGCTCTCCTCCACACTTGTTTAGTTGGGTAGTTCTCACCAAGTTGGGCAAGCTCATTGATGATTTGGGTGAGCCGCCGGAACATGGTGTCGATATCCTCCTTGGGTTCCATCTCAAAGGTCTCGTACTTGAGTTGGAGAAGGTCTATCTTCGTTTCTTTGACTTGATTGGTTCCCTCGTGGCAAATCTCCAATTTGTCCCAAATCTCTTTGGCGGAGGTGCAAGCCGAGATTCGGTTGTATTCATTCATATCTAGAGAACAATGAAGAATATTCATAGCTTTAGCATTTTGAGAGATAAGTTTCATATCGTCCTTGGTGAAGTCATCCATTCCCTTAGGAATTTCCTTATTATCCACCGTTTTCATGGGGATATAGGGACCTTTCACCGTTATTTTCCAAAGGTCGTAATCGACGGATTGGATGTATAGAGATATTCTATTTTTCCAATATCCGTAATTTGTACCATTGAAAAGAGGGGGACGATTTGTGGATTGTCCTTGGGCATACTCGCTTGCTAGATTGGCCATTTTAAAAGATTTTGAAAAACCTTGCTCTGATACCACTTGAAGAACCTAAAGGGGGGGTGAATAGGTTCTTTTAGGCCCTTTAGCGTTTTTAAAACGAGTTTGCAAAAATTGCAAGCGGAAGACTTGAGGGACAATCACAAATAAAATGAATGCGTAAAGTAAGTGCGTAAAATAAATGCGTAGTAAAGTAAAGAGGGATAGAGATGTTTATGGAAGTTCGACGAAGAATCGTCTACGTCTCCCCTTCTCGATGAGGATCGAGGTATCACTATATCGACTTGGCTTTAGGAGCTCCAAGCTAGCTTTTACAACCACGCCTCGATGCGTCTACTTGGCCTTGAGGGCTCCAAGGATAGCCACGAACTTTACAACCCACTCGAGAGTATTACTTTCACTCTTTTTCTACAACTCTTTTGATATTACAACTCTTTTAATCAACGCACACAAGAGATAGTAGAAAGCTTTGTAAGAGACAAGAAAGTGGAGTGGGATGATTGAAAATGCATCCTCAAAGGCCTATTTATACTAGTCTTGGACGCCAAGGTTCGGATCTTCTGTTTATGCTTCGGAACGTCCGATGTGATTGAAATCAATTTCCGTAATTTTGGGATGACTTCGGATCGTCCGTTCTTGACTTCGTAGGGTCCGAACATGCGCTTCGGAGGGACCGATCAAACTTCGTATCTTCCGAACAGTTCTTTCAGACAGTGTGTGAACAGCTTCGGAAGGTCCGAACTCAAGTTCGTACCGTCCGAACATTCCCGCGTTTCCAGAGATTTGAAATCTTCAACACTTCGTAGCGTCCGATCATGTCCTTCGTAGCGTCCGAAATCTTACTCGATCAATCAGTCATATCAATTTGTCTCCGCATTGAAGTGATTTGATTGCTTGTGTTCGGAACGTCCGATCACGTCTTCGGAACGTCCGAACGCTCTCCTCGCAGCTTCCGAACAGCTTCTATTTTGCTTCTGAATTGCACAATTTCGGACCGTCCGAACCGAATGTCGGATCTTCCGAACGTAACCTGTTCTTAATTTTCTGCATGCTCAATATAAAACATTAGTACATTTTTAATCCAAGTTTTGGTATCATCAAAACAAAAACTTTGGGATATGTTACAGCATTAAAAACATTAATCTCATCCTCGAGATTTGTATGCGTTTAAGGCGTAACACTTCTTACCCCAGCTGGTGAGTCATTTATTGGACTTGAAGTTACTATCGACTTTCATACTTGGGGCGTTGTCTACTTGCTCCAGCTGTTAGTTCTATCATCTCCTGGGTTTCTCAGAGGTTCTACAGTACCAGCTTAGCGAGAGTCACTTAGGATGTTGAGATGGATCAGTTTGTATGTTCCGTGAGAGTGGGTTCTGATACTTGCAATCTCCATGCTTTGTTTCTTTGGTCTGGGAGGGCTCCAGCACCTTCACCGTTGGTGCTTCTCTCTACACCACTCCTGCTCTCTGGCGGGCGCCCTCTGCAGGTTTCGCCTTGCTCGCCGGCTTTTTTCTTTTATGTTCTCTTGATGAGTGTTATGGTAGCTCTGGATGATTTATCTCAATGGTATCTCTGGCCCCGAGCTACATTTATTTTATGATTTACTGTTTCTATGTTGCTTAGTTTTTTATGCGCTTTTCCTAGGGTTTAGCTTTTGCTGATGTATTTGCTACCTTAGGTTTTATTGTTGTATTTTGTTTAGTCGCCTTTTGGAGAGGTCTTGGTCTAGTCCCCCTCTTCATTTAGGATTTTATTTTTGTACTGTTTTATTTTGTGGATATATACAGGTAGGGGTCCGCCTAACCCCCCGCTTCTAGCGGTGTTTTATAAAAAAAAAGCCTAAACCCTAAACCCGAAACCCGAAACCCTAAACCGAAAAACCCTAACCATTCGCCCCCAAAAAATTTTCTCTGAAAAAAACACACAGTAAAAGCGTGAGAAAAAACACACTACTTTGTCACTATTCACCACCTACCGCCGCCATACTACCGCCGCCGGATCCCGGCCGGCCACTTGAACCATCTGAATCGCCGTCCTCTGGAGACCCTTCCCTCAAAATCTCAGGCCAATCGAAGTCGGATTGCCCACCCATTTCGCCGTTCAAAAAACCGTCGATTTCTTCCCCTTCGTCGGCGCCGGCTACCGCCGTCCCTCTTGGTGCCGACCATACATCATTCTCTTCGCCTCAACCTTCTCTTTCATTTCCTACACCTGCGTGACCGGATAGTTCCCCCGTTCCGGCGTCATCTCTATTTAAAGCTTCGCAGCTACTGTTCACTGTGCAGCCGCCTGAACTTTCGAAGATTCCATCCGACTCCGGCATCCAATGTTCAATCCAGACCCCGATCTGTAATCCTCTGGTCCAGAAGATTCCAATGGAATCTGAATCAGTCCAATCGGAGCTCAGATCCACCGTGAATTTCAGATCTAAGAACTCGCCGTTGGACGCCTCCCTGCCGTCATTTGCATCGCCGATTTCAGGCACTATTCCGGCTTCTTTCTTCAATTCCTCTTTAGGAGTTGATCGTCCAGTCATGGGTCGAGTATTGCCAGGTTCAATTTCAGGTTTCCGGCCACCGGTTGGAAACCCCCAATTTCAAGGGCAATTTCGAATTTCATCACCTTCTTTGGTTCAATCGACTCCTCTTATGCTCGGTTCTAATGGATTGAAGACCGGTTCCGTGATCTTCTCGCCGTCGCCGATCTTTGGCAACTCTCCGGTGGTCCACTCGACGGTCAACTCACCGAGTTGACCGAGTTAACTCGACAGTCAACAAATCTAGTTCGGCTTCTAAATCTGATCCTCGGGAGCCTAAGACGTTTTTGGTGTCATTTAGGGATGCTCTGTCTCCTACTTCGGCCCGCTCGGGGAAGAATTGCTTTGGATATGTCGAGAATGCTATGGATGCAATGCCCCTGCCGACTTTGAAGAAAGGGAAACCGGGTATTTCATTCCCGGAAGAGGTAATGTCTTCTCTGACCGAGCCTTTTAAGTTCTCTTTAGTTGGGAAGATTTCTGGTAATAGATCCTTAGTCCCAAACTCGGAAATTTCTGCGGCATTTGCTCATTTGGGATTGAAGCGATCTTTTGATTTGAGGTTCTTGCCTCGGGGTTTTCTGATCCTTTCACTTCATTGTGAAGAGGATTATGCGTTCTTTTGGATGCGTGGGCAGATGATGGTGGGACCTCTAGGGATCCGTTTCTCCAAATGGACCCCGGAATTCAACCTTCAGGAAGAATCTCCCATCGCCCCTGTTTGAGTGCGTCTCCCGGGTTTGCCCTTTCACCTGTTTAACAAAAAATTCTTTTTGCCCTTGCCAAGATTTTGGGCAACCCCGTGAAAATGGATGACTTTACTGCTGACTCCTCTCGGAGCGCTTTTGCTCGAGTCTGTGTGGAGTTGAATGTGTTGGAACCACCCGTTAAGCAAATTTGGGTGGGCTGTGGTGATCATACCCAGGAGATTGATGTTGTTTACGAGAAAATCCCTGGGTATTGCTTGGATTGCAAAATGTTGGGTCATTCGACCAACGTCTGCTATTCCCATGGGAAAAATCCAAAACCTGCTCGATCCAAGCCTGCTGATCGAGACCCTCCTCAGCCAGAGGCCCCTCTTGCTCCGGCACCTCCTCAGGGTGATGTTCTTGTCACTGTCCCGGGACCACAGCCCCAGCTTCTTGTCGATGTCCATGGTCCCCGACGTAGACAGAGACGGAGGCCTGTTCGTCAGGCTCTCCCGAGGGATGATCCTCTTGCTTTGAATTCTTTTGGAGTTCTTTCCCATTTACAGAAGACAGAGGTAGGATCTGAGGAGCTTGGATTAGGTGTTCTTGATCTCTCTGTCGGTTTGAGTTCTCATCAAGAGGCCCCTATTTCTGACCACCCTGAGGTCACGGTGGCTGAGGATGATGAGAGTGTTCCTTTTGTGGACTGCGTGGATGACCTTGGATCTCCACGCCCGAATGTGGTGACTGTGGTTGTCCCCCCTGAGGTTTGTATTGAAAATCATAGCAGTCACTCGGTCCCATCTTGTCCTTCATCCCCTGCTGATGCCACTTATATGCTGGACGAGTTGATTGCTCGACAGGGACCCCCTATTCTTGAGATGATTCCCAGTCACATGTCGGCTGACCATCCTGATCAAGATTTTGATCGACATTCTGTGTCTGGAGTTAGCTGTGGGTCTGAGTGTAGTATTCTGGACACTGACATGTCCAATCCCAGAAAATGATCTCAGGATGATGGTCGGCGATCGCGTGAAAAGCGATCGGATTCTTCTTCCACCCGTTCCCCATGAATTGCTTAATTTGGAATATCCGGGGACTTCGAGCTTCGGAGTCCCAGCAGAGGCTCCATGCCTTTGTGAAGGAGAAACAGATTAAGGTTTTGGCTGTTTTGGAGCCCTTGATTGATCTGGATCCGAGATACATGACTCCTCGTTTGGGATTTTCTGGAGTCATCTCTAATCTCTCCGGTCATATCTGGGTATTTTTTGCTGCTGATGTGAGGGCGGAGTGTGTTTTTGACCATGCTCAGTTCTTTCACATCAGAGTCTCTGCCTCTTTCTTGCCGACAGAGATATTTTGTTCTTTTGTCTATGCTAGATGTGATTATGTTTAGCGTAGGGAAATTTGGGCTTCTTTGCTTTTGGTTAAGCCTGTTTTGTGTCCCTGGCTGGTTGGGGGCGACTTTAATGTCGTCAGGAGTGCGTCTGAGTGCTTGGGCTCCCGTGGTGGTAGGTTTCTACCCATGGAGGAGTTCAATACTTTTATTCTTGATTGTGGCCAGATCGATGCTTGTTTTGAGGGGTCTTCATTCACTTGGACGAATAAGACCATTTGGAAGCGGTTGGACAGGGTTTTGGTTTCTGTTGATTGGGGAGATCATTTCAGCTCGATTCGGGTTGAACATCTCGCTCGTATTGTCTCGGATCACTGTCCGCTTTTGGTTACCGCTCCTGTTTTTGCCCGTGGGCCGAGCTCTTTTCGCTTCCAGCGTATGTGGGTTAGGCACCATGGTTTTTTGCAGACTGTGAGGCTTAATTGGAATCTTCCTTCCAGTATGAGCGGTATGCCTCGGCTTTTGGCCAAGATGAAGCGTCTCAAGCATTACCTCCGGTGGTGGAATCGAGATGTTTTTGATAACATCTTTGATAGACTCACTGAGGCTGAGAGGGCAGTTCATTCAGCCGAGGATGTCTGTGAGGCCGACCCTTCTGATGCGAATTGGACTTTGCTGTCCGATCGCAATGAGGATCTGGCTCGTATCACCGCATGGAGGCGGATTTTTGGAAACAGAAAGCGGCTTGCCATTGGCTTGAGGATGGTGAAAGGAACACCAGACTCTTCCATAACATGGTGAGGAAAAAACGCGTTGCGAATAAGATTTTCCGCATTTGGGAGAATGGGGTCTGCCTGACGTCTCGGGATTTGATTCAACAGTCGGGAGCCTTGTTTTTCAAGGATCTTCTTACCGGGGAGCTCTCTGCGCTTGATTGCCCTGATTTTTCGAGTTTTCCCTCGGTTATCTCTGCCGTGGAGAATGATGGTATTACTGCGATTCCCTCTTTGGAGGAGGTCCGCGCGATCGTCTTCTCCATTCACCCGGATAGCGTTGCTGGCCCTGATGGCTTCTCTTCGACGTTCTTTCAGCATTGCTGGGAGATTGTCCATCAGGATGTTTTCGGTTCTGTTCTTGATTGTTTCCAGGGTTCTCCTATGCCTCAGGGTTTTACCGCCGCCACGATCACTCTGATTCCCAAACTCGAGGGTACACGCGCTTGGTCGGACTTCCGTCCGATCAGTCTGTGCAATGTCACGAACAAAATCATCTCGAAGCTGTTGTACTCTCGGTTGAGGGATGTGGTAGAGACTTGTTTCTCTGAATCAGAGTGGCTTCGTTCCGGGGCGAATGATATCTGATAATATTCTCCTTGCCCAGGATCTCACTCACAGCATTACTCTCCCCAGTCGTGGTGGTAATGTCATCTTGAAGTTGGATATGGCCAAGGCCTATGATAGGGTCCAGTGGCCTTTCCTTTTTGATGTGTTGAGACATTTTGGTTTTTAGAGCGTGTTGTGGCTTTGGTCTCGGCCTGTATTTCCCATTGTCATTTCTCTGTGAATATCAATGGCTCCCTATCGGGGTTTTTTGGTTCCACCAGAGGCCTCCGGAAAGGCGATCCATTGTCTCCCCTTCTCTTCATTTTGGGGGCGGAGTATCTTTCTCGTGGCCTTGATCGACTCTACCTGCAGCATCCTGCGATTAGGTATCAATCTGATTGTGATATTTTGATTTCCCACCTGGCTTATGCTGATGATGTCATTATTTTTGCCAGTGGTGGGTCTCGTGGTATACAGCGCCTTGTTGATTTTCTGCATCACTAAGAGAACTGTTCGGGGCAGCGTGTGAATGCTGCCAAGAGCTCTTTGATTTTGCCTCCGAGGTGCTCTGGGTGCCTCCGCTCCCGGCTTTTGCACATCACCGGGTTCGCCGAGGGTCATCTGCCCCTCAAGTGCCTCGGAGTTCCCCTTTAATCGGGGTAATCGCACATGCTCCCTTTTTGAGCCCCTCCTACAGTCTGTTCGTAGGAAGTTAGAGGGTTGGAAGATTCGGACCCTCTTCCCGGGTAGCCGCATGACCCTGATACGTAGCGTGCTCCTCTCCATGTCGATTTATCTGTTTCAGGTGGTTCAACCACCTCTTACTGTCATGGAGAAGCATGAGCGGGCCTTCAATGCCTTCCTCTGGGGTCGAGACCCTTGGAAAGGAAGTGGCACTGGGCCCGGTGGTCCCGGGCTTGCCTCCCCGTGCTTGAGGGGTGTCCTTGGATTCCGCATGATTGAAAGATGTCGTGGAATGTTTCTCTATAAAATTATGGTTCAGATTTTGGCAGGGCTCCTCTCTATGGGCGAGATTCCTTTTCCGGAAGTATTGCCGGCTGGATGCTCCTGCCTGTGTCCCCGCCCGTGCTTCTATTTCCCCCATTTGGCGTCGTCTCCTCAGGATCCGCCTTCGCGCGGAGCCTGGCATTCGCTGGCGAGTTGGTCTCGGAGATGTTTCCTTTTGGGATGACACATGGTTTGGGGACGTTCCTTTGTCCTCCCGGTGTGTGGTCCGCGGGGGCCGTGATGTTCGGGTCTCTCATTTTCTGTCTGAGGGGTCCTGGGATTTTGATCGCCTTTGTGCGGTTGTTGCTCCTTCAGTTGCCAAGGAGATTGTTTTGATACCTGTTCTTTCGGGAGACCCTGATCTGGCACGATGGATCCATAGCTCCGATGGTGCTTTCTCTGTGAGATCTGCTTGGGAGCTGATCCGTCAGCGTGCTCCGTCTTCAGATATATTCCGCCCGTGTTGGGGGAGTTGGTTGAGGCCTACCATGTCGTTCTTCCTTTGGAAATTCTGGCATCAGTGGCTCCCAGTTGATGAGGTGCTCCAGCGCTGGGGTTTTGCGTTAGCCTCAAGATGTCAGTGTTGTGATATGGCTGAGACATTCACACACATATTCATTCGCAGCCCGGTTGCTCAGTCTGTCAGGCACTTCTTTGGCGTCGTGTTTCGGGTTCGTATTCCCGACACTGAGGATTTCCGTTTGTTCCTCAGTGCGTGGAAGAGAGATTTGGTATGGTCCCGGGGGGCCATGTGCTGGAGTTTCTCCCCTGCATTGTTCTGTCGTTCCTCTGGACTGCGCGGAACGATGCTAAGCACCGTCATCTTCCTGTTTCTGAGGAGACGGTGAAGTATCAGATTTTGTATTACCTGCGTCTTGCCCACTCTGCGCATACTGTCAAGCCCAGACATTGGCTGGGTGTGTTTCATGTGGCGACAATGCTAGGTATTTCGGTTGCTCTCCACAGATTCCATAGGATGGCTATTGTTCGCTGGTTGCGACCGCCATCCGGGTGTTTCAAGCTTAATGTGGATGGGAGATCGCGTGGTATATCTAGGGACTCCTCTGCTGGTGGCGTTGTTCGAGATGATTCTTGGAGGGTTGTGTTCTCATTCAGCGAGTTCATCGGAGCTGGGTCTTCTCTCCGGACGGAGCTTTGGGCGGTTTGGAGGGGTCTTCTCCTTTGTTCTGATCATTCTTTTTTCCCTCTTTGGATTGAGCTTGATTCTCTGACTTCTATTCAGCTCATTTTTTCCCGTCGATGTTGCTGGGGTCTTGATCACATTGTATCCAGGATTCTGGTCCTTTTGAGGGGGCGGTCTATTCATATTTCGCATATATTCCGGGAGGGTAATTCGGTGGCTGATGCATTGGCAGCGAGGGCCCATACCCTTACGCACTTTACCTTAGAGTTAGGTCCCTCCCTCCCTAGGCACATTTCCGTACTTGCTCGTTCGGATAACTTCGGACTTCCCTACCTGAGATCTAGATGTTCTTAGCTGTTTGCAGCCCCTCCCTTCACTTGGATCTATTTCTTCTGTATTCTATATGTATATGTATATTTTTTCTTTGCAGGTATTGTTATTTAGGGGGTTTCTCTTTTCCCCTGTTTTGCCAGTTTGGTGTGATGGGCCCCAGACACTCGCACACTACATGTTTGGTCTCCTCGGGATTGAGTGGGCTCTTGTACTCTCCCTCTTGGTGCTTTTCTTTGGTCCTCTCATTTTCCCTGGAGGGCGTTTTTGTCAGGATTTTATATGCATATCTCCATATACTTCTTTTGCACTTTTGCTGAGTGATATGGTCGATCTGGATGACATATCTCAGTGTTTTTCTTGGCCAGAGCTCCATTCACGTCGGGTTTTACAGGATCTATACTTTTGCGGTGTGTGTTTGTACCCCTGTACGCACTCTCCTCGCACCTTGTTGATTCAGGGTTCTACTCGCATTAGGGTTTTTTGACTTGGGCTGGATCGTGGTCTCTATTTTGTGTTTTGACTGCTTTTGCACAGTGACTTTCCAGCCGGACAGGTTTTTGTTCATGGGTTTTTGTACAGTTGGCAGACTCATGATTTTGACAGATTGGATTTACCAGGGTGATGGACTTTATAGTCAGATATCATCTCAAATTAGTTTCGTTTTGACAGATTGGATTTACTAGGGTGCTGGATAAGGGATAAAAATGTCTGCATGGCTTCTGTTTTCATCTTGCAGCTATCATTTAGTCTTTCTCAGCATGTGGTCTCTAGCGCTGCTTGTTTAGTTTAGTTTTTGGCGCTCTTTAGTAGTATTCTAGGGTTAGTTTTGCTTTTGAATTTACTTCCCTAGACTGCTTTGTTTTTCTCGTTTCTACTGCTTTAGCCTTTTTGAGGAGTTTTTGGTTTTATCCACCTCCTATTTTAGGTTTTTTTATTCTGTACTCTGTATTATGTTACTGTTTGTTTCGTGGATATATACAGGTAGGGGTCTGCCTAACCCCCCCGCATCCGGCAGTGTTTTCCGGAAAAAAAAAACCCTAAACCCTAAACCTGTGTTTCGTGTGCTTAGGCTTTTTTCAGATTTGTCGCTTCATTGGATGGGCTTCAACACCCGCTTTTTCTCCGATGCGTGTGTCGCTCACTTATTGCTCCAGCTGGTGAGTCACTTCTTGGACTTGAGGCTACTATCGACTTTCATACTTGGGGCATTATCTACTTGCTCCAGCTGTTAGTTCTATCATCTCATGGGTTTCTCAGAGGTTCCACAGTACCAGCTTAGTGTGAGTCACTTAGGATGGGGAGATGGATCAGTTTGTATGTTCTGTGAGAATGGGTTCTGATACTTGCCCTTTCCATGGTTTGTTTCTTTGGTCTGGGAGGGCTCCAGCACCTTCTCCGTTGGTGCTTTTCACTAGACCACTCATGCTCTCTGGCGGGCGCTTTCTGCAGGCTTCTCCTTGCTCGCTGGCTTTTTTCTTTTATGATCTCTTGATGAGTGTTATGGCAGCTCTGGATTATTTATCTCAGTGGTTTCTCTGGCCCCGAGCTACATTCATTTTATGATTTACTGTTTCTACGATGCTTAGTTTGTTATGCACTTTTCCTAGGGTTTAGCTTTTGCTGATGTATTTGCAACCTTAGGTTTTATTGTTGTATTTTGTTTAGTCACCTTTTGGAGAGGTCTTGGTCTAGTCCCCCTCTTCATTTATGATTTTATTTTTGTACTGTTTTATTTTGTGGATATATACAGATAGGGGTCCGCCTAACCCCCCGCTTCCGGCGGTGTTTTATTTAAAAAAAAACTCCTAAACCCTAAACCCGAAACCCTAAACCAAACCATTCGTCCAAATAAATTTTCTCCCCAGTGAATAGTGCCCAAAAAAACCCAATTTTTAGCCCAAAATTCGCCGCTAGTACGACCGTCCTCTCACCGCCGGTTGCCCGCCGGTTCGCCGGTCCATCTGAAACGCCTCGTCGAGGCGACCAACATACTGAAATTTCAACTCAATCGGAGTTGATTTGTCGGTCCAATTTCATGTTCGAAAATCCGAAATTTCCGGCCAAAAAGTCGTCTCCGACGAATTCACCTCCGTTACTTGCAAATGATATACCGTTGGATTTGTCTCTTCAAGGTGAGTCTCCTGTTGAAATTTCATGCCAATTGGAGTTGGTTTGCCCGTCCGATTTAACTTCTAAAGTGCCGACGGCACTGTTCATGCGTGCGCCGCCCACGTTTTCGTCGATTGTAGGCTAGCTCCGACCACCGTTCTTCATAGAGGCCCTGATCCGGAATGCCCATCACCAGACGCTTCCAACGCCACCACCCCCGTTGTCATCGGTGTTCATTTCCGACGGGAATTTCAGATCTAAACTTCTCGCTCCCCAAACCCTAACGCCGACGGAGTTCGTCTTCAATTCCGGCGCTGTCGCCGCTCCGTTGGTCAATTCCTTTGGACCATTTACTCTACCTTTCATGGGTAAGTCATCCATATCTTCAATTTCAGGTAATTCGTCGCCGATCGAAAACACCCAAATCGGTGGTTTTCACTCAATTTCGTCCACTTCTTGTGTTCAATCGGCCCCTACGCCGGCCGGTTCTCCTGCATTGGCCACCGGTTCCAAGTTGGTCGCGCCGTCTCCGTTCCACGGTGGAACTTCAATCGGAAAGTCAACGGAAAAGTCAAAGGTCAACTCCGGCCAGTCAACCCTACGCACTCGACGTGTTAACTCGGTTAATCCAGGTATTTCTGTTAGGTTTTCTGGCATTTCTGCTGGTATTTCCCCTACTATTTCATTTAGAGACGTTTTGGTTCCTCCCTCGCCTCGTTTGGCGAAAAATAGCTTTGAGGATTTGTTGCATACAATGGATGATATGCCCGCATAGTCGCTTTTGGATGGTAAGCCGGGTCTTCGATTTTCGTCCGAGGTCATTTCTTCATTATCTGAACCTTTTAAATATGCTTTGGTACGTAAAATTTCTGGTAATCGGTCCATTGTTCCAAATTCTTCAATCTCTACGGCTTCTGCTAACTTTGGTTTTGGACGCCTGTTCAATTTGAAATTTTTACCTAGGGGGTTTATGGTGATTATCCTCTCTTGTAAGGAAGATTATGCCCGTCTTTGGACAAAGAGTAGTTTATATGTGGGACCACTTGGTATCCGGTTTTCCAAGTGGACTCCAGAGTTCAAGTTTCAAGCGGAGTCTCCGCTTGCTCCTGTTTGGGTCCGGATTCCAGAATTACCCCTGCATTTATATGATAAGAAGATTCTTTGTGCAATTGCCAAACTTTTGGGTAATCCTATAAAGGTTGATGACCACACCACTGAGCTTTCTCGTGGGGCTTTTGCCCGGGTCTGTGTGGAAATCAATGTGTTAGAGCCTCCTATCAAGCACATTTGGGTGGGCTGGGGTGAGCACACTTAGGAGATTGAAGTTGTGTATGAGAGGATTCCAGCATATTGTACTGATTGCAAAATGCTGGGGCATGCGACGAATGTTTGCTATTCACATGGTAAGAATCCTAGGCCGGCTCGTACCACCCGATCCACTGCTTCGGCCTTTCGGCCTACCCAAGATTCACGGGAATCCCCACCCGAAGCTCATCCTTCCTCTTCTTTCCCCTCTGAGGTTCCCTGTCAGAAGGATGATATTCTGCCTACCACTCTTATCCCTCCTTTGAGGCCTCAGGCTCCGACAGTTCATGCTGTCAGACGACCCCGTTGTCGTAACAGAAGATCTGCACAGCATGCCCCTTACATTCAAACCCCCGCCTCAGAAAATGCCTTCAAGGTTCTTAGGAACTTGGAAGAAGGTGATTCTCTTGATTTCCCTCCACATGTTCAGGCCCATCAGGCGGTCGTTAAACTTCTGAGCAGACCCCAGCTGCCACTTCGACCCCCCGTGTCATCCCTCACCCTGCTGTCAATGAGGCTTCGCTTCCTAGCCCCGTCCAGTCATCCCTCTCGTTTAATTGTGCCCCTCTAGCTCAGCCATGTGCCAAGGAGGCTGAGGAGGAGGATGACGTTCTTTTTGCTGACTGTGCTGAGGACCTCGGCTCCCCGTAGGTCGTCGCTCCCTTGGGCGTGGATCACATTCCTCTTTGTGTGGAAAACCATAGCAGCCATTCCATCCCTTCTAGTCCCTCTATTCAGGTTGATGTCTCCTCCCAACGTTTTGAGAACTTAATTGCCCAGCAAGGATTAGTCTCTTCCGAGGTCAGTCTCTTGGTGTTTGAGTCAGAACGGGATCATGCCATCCAATCACCTCGCGGATCTGCATCTTGTGATGGTAGGGATTCTGTAGATCTTGATAGGGACTCTGACATGGCTGACCCTAGCAAAAAACGTCCTTTGCTCCGGGTCTCTGATAATGCAGCTAAGAAACGGCACCCTTCTCGTGGCCGTTCTCCATGAATTGCATCATTTGGAATGTCAGGGGTCTTGGGAACCCGAGCTCCCAACAAAGGCTCCATGCCTATGTTAAGAAGCATCGTGTCAAAGTCCTAGCCATCTTGGAGCCAATGATCACGCTTGATCAGCGTTTCATTACTCGTAGGTTGGGATTTCGTAGTGTCATTTCTAATATTTCTGGTCACATCTGAGTCTTCTCTTCTGAGGATGTTCAGGTTGAGTGTGTCCTTGACCATGCTCAGCTTTTACACGTCCGCGTCTCTGCTTATTTTCTCCCTACTTCTGTCCTTTGCACTTTTGTCTATGCCAAGTGTGATTACATTGAAAGGCGCGATCTTTTGGCTTCGTTGCTCCATATTAAACCTGACATGGGTCCTTGGCTTGTTGGGGGGGGGACATCAATATTGTTCGTGATGCCAGTGAGTGCCTCGGTAGTTCTAGGGGGCGTCGCTTTCCCATGGACGAATTTAATTATTTCATTCTTGAGTCTGGTTTAGTTGATGCTGGTTTTGAAGGGTCGTCCTTCACTTGGACGAACAAAATCATCTGGAAGCGTCTGGATAGAGTCTTCGTTTCGACTGACTGGTGTGATCATTTCCATTCTATCCGAGTCCAGCATCTTCCTCGTACTGTCTCGGATCATTCCCCCCTCCTTATCTCCACCCCCATTAATGCTCGTGGGCCGTGTTCTTTTCGGTTCCAGAGCATGTGGACGAGACATCACAACTTTCTTCAGACGGTGCAATTGAACTGGCATAATCCTTGTCATCTGACGGGTATGCTTCGACTCTTTGTCAAGCTCAAGCGGCTTAAGAGTCACCTCAAGTGGTGGAATCAGGATGTTTTTGGAAACATCTTTGATAAAATCTTTGAGCCTGAGACTGCTGTGAAACTAGCGGAAAGTGCTTGTGAGACCGACCCTACTGATTTAAACTGGACTCGCTTGTCCAAGTGTAATGAAGATCTTGCGAAGGTCACTGCCATGGAGGCAGATTTTCGGAAACAAAAATCTGCCTGTAAATGGTTAGAGGATAGTGAGAAGAACACCAAACTCTTCCACAACATGGTCAAGAAGAGACGTGTCGTTAATAAGATCTTCCGTATTTGGGAGGATGGGGTGTGTCTCACGTCCCCTGAGCTAATTCAACATTCTGGCACCGCCTTCTTCCAGAACCTGCTTAACGGGGACCCTTATGTTCTGAGTTCTGGAAAAACGGTCGAAGCACGGAAGGAGGACCGCAATGCAGCTCAAGTCATAAAAGCTCCAAATCCCAAGAGGAGAGAGAAAACTGTCGGAGCTCATCACGTCAGAAATGAAAGCATGAATCACATGACTGTAACTATAAATGGAGCTCCAGGCCAGAGAAATCACTGAGATACAACATATCCAGATGCACCATAGAAGTCGGCAAAACATAAGGTAAGAAATCGGCGGGCAAGAAGAAGCCTGCAGTGAACGCCTGCCAGATAACAGGGTAGCCCAAAGAAAAGCACCCACGGAGAAAGTGTTGGGACCCACCCAAACCCAAATAAACAAATCAAGGAGGGTGCAAGTGTCTGGACCCACTTGCACAGAACAAATAAGAGTATAGAACAACCTCCAAGAAATAAAGACTTGCAATAAAAAATACATACATACATATATAACATCAGATAAAAAGAAAAAGATCCAAAAGAAAAGAGGGGCTGCAAATGGCGGTTAGCTATTCATTATTCAAAGTGTAAAACGTTGAATATCAAATTAACATGCTAATTATATTTAAATGAAGAAATAAAAGAAAAATATAGAGAGAAATATTATGAACTCAAAGATTTGTTCATAGAATGATGAGATATCTCAATACATTACAATGCACCCCTATTTATAGCCAAATTTGGGGAGACAACCACAAATAAAATATTATATTTTACACATAAGTCTTCATTGGTGTTCCAAGAAATTAATATTATATTACACATCACTTTTGAAAATCTTCTTCTCCGAATTTGCTTCTTCACATAAAATGAAACATGTGGATAATTGAGTTGTCTAGTTGTGATATTTTTTTCATAATATTTGACCAAGTAATTTGAGAGATATGGTCAAAATACTAGAGCATGGTAAAACTGTCACTCCTTTGGTAACTTTAATTGTTGCTTAATTTGATCCCACTTGTGAGAAGATTTTTATTTCATGCTTGACAACAATATTGTAGATCTTATAATCAACTTTCTACAGGTCCAAGAATCATCTTAATCCCATTTGCAACGCCAAGGTTATTCTTGTTTTATCGAACCTGTAAAAAATAGTAAAAACTTATAATTACACAACAACTTATATTTTATACAATTTATTATAAAACATATAATATTTAAACATTTAATAAAACAAAAACTATATATTTATATTATAAAACATTTAATTAATGTACAATTTTTATGTTTATCACACCTCCCAACCAGCTTATTGCTAGTCCCTAGCAATTTAAGCGTTAATAGCAATACAAAACATATTGATTAATTTAAATAGAAATGTAATCAGAACTATCTAAGTGTTTAATTTAAATTTGAAAACTGTCAAAGTTATATCAAGATCATCATAATTATAATTTATGAAATAATTTGAAATGATTAATTCAAAGCTTATTTCAGGTAGTTAAATGTACACGGCCTTCAGAAATTCCTAGTAAGAGTCTCAACTCCATATCCTCACAGGTTAATAAGTGTTTCAATTTATGGCAACGATTTTTCTCATGGAGTTGGAATACAGATAAATGCTCAGAAAAATGGTTTACAGAATGCAGACAGACAAACGAGCCAAACTAATCAAAAGATAGGAAATCCATTGATTTAAATCCAGTTGTTCTTATTATATATATTTTTTTCCTGATTTTTTTTTTTACATCATGGAATCAAACTAAGTTTATGCTTCTTGACCACATATTTATTTAATTTGTACAATGTATTTCTCTCTCTCTTTCTTTTTTTTTTTATTTGTATTTTTATGAGAGAAAAATGGGTCGCAGCATATAACTTATTCAGGAAATATCAATTTTTTTTTTCAAAATAAGAACTCAAGATCTAAACAATTGATAGTCTCTCCGATGATCAATAAAGGCTCGCAAGCTGTTTTCTCAATCCTCTCCACTCACTCACAAAATATGTGTGAGTTCAAAAATTTTAGGCACTCTTATAAGATATATCTTGGGCCATATACTTTAATACCTAATTTTATCACAATGGTTAATCACTCAAAAAGATTTCATAAATAATATTTTTATATTGATCAGAATATTAAAAATGACCTTTTTTCAAATAAAAATTTAAACATTCTTAAATAGATTAATGCATGTTCTAATTTAAATCTTTCAAATATGTAATGCATGACATTTTTGCAAAAATTACTAAGGTACAAACAATAAACATGGTTTTATTTTAAAATAATATTTAATTTTTTTTAAAATCTGTTTTTTTTTTAAAATGTGTTTTCCCCCCAATCAGAATATGACATTGTCCCTAATGTCAAAATAGCTATTAATAAAGAGTACATAATGAAAGAGATATCACCCGTAATTTATTGAAGATAACAAACTGAAACAAACGCAAACCAATCCACGACTTTTGAATCAATGATCCAACTTCCTTTTCTTACTGCTTGATTGCGACCAATTGATCTTTGTTATCATCGGATCAGGCTTATGAACAAAAGCTTCCAAATCATCAATTAATTGATCGGCAGTCGAAGCACAGATGAGCATCCGTCGTGAATTTTCTGAAATGAAATTCTGTTCCACAGCTTTATCAAGAAATGTCAACAAACTGTCATAATAATTGTTGATATTCAACAAGCCCACAGGTTTATTATGGATATTAAGTTGTGCCCAAGAAACAGTGTGAAAAATTTCTTCTAATGTACCAAAACCACCTGGTAGTGCGATAAAAGCATCAGAATTTTCAATCATTTGAGTGATTCTTTCATACATAGAAGAAACTTTTAATTCCTCCCCAATTGTAACACCTGTAATATTTCCTTCAGCTAAAGCTATAGGAATAATACCCAAAACCTGACTACCTCCAATATGAGCAGATGTTGAAACAGATCTCATTAACCCAATATTACCTCTCCCATATACCAAGTGAATTTTTCTCTCAGCCAATATCTTTCCAAGATTATTCGCTGCTTCTACAAACACTTCATTTTTTCCAGGACTCGACCCACAAAATACACAAATATTTTTCAATGTTTGTGCAGAGGATCCAGCCATGTTTTTACTTTCTTTTTTTTTCTGCGAAAATAGAGAGAAAGATGAGAGATTTTATAGGGGTAATATGTTATCATGACAAAACTATGGGTCACAGCTGTAAACAGAATAAATAGTAAAAACAATAAGACACACATGCATATAAACAGTAGTGTGATTGTGGCTCACAATTTTCCTCTGGTTTTACGTCCAGAAACGGCTTCAACGCCTTCTATGAGTCGAGGATATGCTTCCCATCCAATTTTCTTATAAATTGGCAAACAGGGTCTTTTTTAGTCAGATTCCCAAGACTATGACGCTCATCTTGAAATTGTTTCCATAAACGGAGAAGTTCAATATGCACATGCCCACTAGAATGCGTCTCAAGAGTCAATAATATGTTATCCAAAGACTCCTTACTCAGCCCATTCTTAATGAAACTAATTTTATCTTCTCTGTTTATCGGAAACACATCCCAAAGATCTGCATCGTTTGTCACAAGTCCATCTTGCACACTTATGACAAACCCCTAACCTTTTGGCCCTTTGTTTTTTCGCATAAGTGCTTTTTCCTAATCCAGGCAAATATCGAATGAGCAATGATTGTAGAACTTCTCCTCCTAATCGGACCTTAGCTTCTATTACAAGACGAATATCTTCTGGAATTCCTTTTTGCATTAGCAATCTCAATCTTTCACACCTTCCTGCATAAATTTTTCTCAGAACATTTTCAGAAACAGAGGGAAAATATTTACAAATTTTTGAGAAAATTTCATCCATTTTGAAAAGAAAAGAAATGATTTTTTTTGTTTTATTTTAGTATCAGCAATTGTGGGAAACTGATTTAACCGACTATGAGAGTCACGGAGTACCGTTATCCGCCATTTAACCGGGAAAATAAAAAGATTAAGGAAACCTGAAATAAAAACAAACAAAATTAAATGCAACATAAAAATTTAAGGATCAGAAAGGGAAATAAACTCTTCTTGAAAGATTTCATTTTTCAAAAATGGTTTAAGCCTTTGTCCATTCACTTTAAAAACATCACCATTTTTAGGATTTTCAATATCCACAACTCCATAAGGATACACATGCTTTACAACATATGAGCCTGTCCATCTTGATCGTAATTTTCCTGGGAATATGTGAAGTCGAGAATTATAAAGCAAAACTTTTTTACCAATCTCAAAAGATTTTCTAAGAATTGTTTTATCATGAAATGATTTGATTTTTGCTTTATAAATCCTTGAATTCTCATACGCATCATTTCTGAGTTCATCAAGTTCATTAAGTTGCAATTTACGCAATTTGTTGGCATCATCCATGCTTGAATTTAAAGTTTTGATCGCCCAATAAGCTTTATGTTCCAATTCTACAGGCAAATGACAATGTTTTCATAAACCAACCTATAGGGAGACATATTCAATGATGTTTTAAAAGCTGTTCGATATGCCCAAAGTGCATCATTAAGTCGCAGAGACCAATCTTTTCTATTTGAGTTAACAGTTTTTTCCAAAATTTGCTTTATCTGCCTATTAGCTAATTCAACTTGTCCATTTGTTTGAGGATGATAAGGAGTAGTTACTTTGTGAGTAATACCATATTTTTTCATTAATGAAACAAATGGTTTATTAACAAAGTGAGTTCTCCCATCACTTATCATGGCTCGAGGAATTCCAAATCTACTAAAAATATTTTCTTTTAAAAATTTGATGACGATTTTATGATCATTTGTTCGATATGGAATTGCCTCTATCCATTTGGAAACGTAATCAACTGCAACTAAAATATACAAGTATCCAAACGACGGTGGAAAAGGTCCCATAAAATCAATTCCCCAACAGTCAAAAATTTCGATTTCAATGATAGGATTCAAAGGCATCATGTTTCTTTTGAAATCGCACCCAATTTTTGACAATTTTCACAGATCTTGCAGATTTTGTGGGTGTCTTTAAACAAAGTGGGCCAATAAAATCCACACTGCAAGATTTTTGCAGCCGTTTTCTTTGAAGAAAAATGTCCTCCGCATGCTTCTGAATGACAAAATTTAATGACACCACTTACCTCATTGTCGGGTATGCAACGTCGAAAAATTTGATCCGGACAATACTTGAACAGATACGGATCATCCCAATAAAAGTTTTTTACCTCATTCAAAAATTTTCTTTTATCTTGAGAACTCCATTGCGGTGGCATTTTTCCTGTCACAAGAAAATTTACTATGTTAGCAAACCAAGGTGTAGTAATAACTGAAAATAGATGTTCATCAGGAAAATTATCGTTAATTGGTGTCATTTCAAAAGATGATCCTGCTACTAGTCTCGATAAATGATCGGCTACGACATTCTCGGTTCCTTTTTTATCTTTGATCACAATGTCAAATTCTTGGAGCAACAAAATCCATCGTATCAGTCGTGGCTTTGCATCCTGTTTCGTCAACAAATATCTAATAGCAGAATGATCAGTAAACACAATAGTCGTTGATCCAATCAAATAAGAACGAAATTTATCTAATGCAAATATTACAGCAAGTAGTTCTTTTTCAGTTGTGGAGTAATTCATTTGAGCATTGTTTAAAGTTCTACTTGCATAATATATCACATAAGGCTTACCGTTTCTTCTTTGACCCAGTACTGCACCGACTGCATAATCACTCGCGTCGCACATGATTTCAAATGGTAAAGACCAATCAGGAGGTTGCATGATAGGAGCTGATGTTAAATGTCGAATGATTTTATCAAAAGCATTTTGACATTCTTGAGTCCACTCAAATGCAGTGTCTTTTGTTAAGAGGTTACAAATGGGTTTAGAGATTAAACTAAAGTCCTTTATAAACCTCCTATAAAATCCAACATGTCCCAAAAATGAGCGAATTTCTTTAATGTCTTTTGGAGGGGGTAAATTGGCAATGACATCAACTTTTGCTTTATCAACTTCAATTCCATGAGATGACACGACATGTCCCAAAACAATTCCAGAAGTAATCATGTAATGACATTTTTCTCAATTTAAAATAAGACCTTTTTCCTCGCATCTTTTTAAAACTTTTTCCAAATTTTCAAGACAATTATCAAATATATTCCCAAATACAGTTAAATCATCCATGAAAATTTCCAAACAATTTTCAACCATGTCGCAAAAAATGCTTAGCATACATCTTTGAAATGTTGCTGGGCCATTGCATAATCCAAATGACATCCTTCTAAATGCAAATGTTCCAAAAGGACATGTGAATGTAGTTTTATCTTGATCTTCGAGTGCAATGGGAATTTGATAATAGCCTGAATATCCGTCAAGAAAACAGTAGTACGGATGACCAGCTACTCTTTCTAAAATTTGATCCAAAAATGGTAATGGAAAATGATCTTTTCTAGTGGCATCATTTAATTTTCTATAATCAATACACATCCGCCAACTAGATGGGACTCGACTTGTTAACAATTCACCTTTTTCATTTTTTATCACTGTGATGCCAGATTTTTTCGGAACTACTTGTGTTGGGCTTACCCACTTACTATCAGAAATAGGGTAGATAATCCCAACATCAAGTAGTTTGAGAACTTCAGTTTTCACAACATCTTTCATGTGTGGATTTAATCTCCTTTGTGGTTGTTGAGATGTTTTAGCATTTTCTTCTAAATGAATTTTGTGTGTGCAAATTAGTGGATTAATGCCCTTGAGATCTTTTAGTGTCCACCCAATTGCATTTTTATGTCTTTTAAGCATATCAACTAATTTACCTTCTTGATCACTTTCTAGTTTGGAAGAAATTACCACCGGATATGTTTCATCTTCTCCAAGCAATGCATACTTCAATTCTTCTGGCAAGGGTTTTAAATCTAATATTGGTGGTTCGTCTTTGTTCTCATATTTTGCATCAAATTCTTTCTCTGATCCTGGTAACGAGTGATACCTGATAAAATCATCAAGATCAATTTCAATATTTTCTTTAACAGTTTCAATTGAACAAATATCTAATCGATCACGAGTACTCCCTTCTTGAATGTTTTCTTCCACAAGAGTTTCAATAAGATTTTCATCTTCACTTTCATCTCCTTTGTCATGTGGTTGCTTACAAAGATTAAAAACATTGAGCTCCAAGGTCATGTTACCAAATGACAACTTCATTATTCCATTCCTGCAATTTATAAGAACATTAGAAGTTGCTAAAAATGGACGACCCAAAATTACAGGAATTGCATTACAAGCTTTGATAGGTTGTGTATCTAAAACTATGAAATCGACAGGATATACAAAGTTATCAACTTGGACCAACATGTCTTCTACCATACCTCTTGGCACTTTAACAGATCTATCGGCAAGTAAAAGTGTTACCGAAGTAGGTTTTAACTCGCCTAGATTGAGTTCTTGATAAACTGAATATGGAAGTAAATTCACACTAGCTCCAAGATCAAGCAAGGCTTTTTTAATCTTTCGTTCTCTAATAATACATGAAATAGTAGGACAACCAGGGTCTTTGTATTTCAAAGTATTATTATTTTGAATGATTGCACTTACTTGTTCGGCTAAAAATGCTTTCTTTTTTACATTCAATTTTCTTTTCACAGTGCACAAGTCTTTCAAAAATTTAGCATATGATGGTACCTGTTTTATTGCATCTAATAAAGGAATATTAACTTTTACTTGTTTAAAAATATCATATATATCAGAATTCAAATTTGATTTTTTTGTATTTTTCAATGCATGAGGGAATTGTGGTGACACTGTCTGTTGAACCTCCTCTTCGGAAGTTATGAGTTCCACTTCCTTACCCTTTGAAGTTGATTTATCATCATCTTCACAAGGTTAAAGAATGGATTTTTCCACAACCTTACCACTTCGAAGGGTAATAACAGATTTTACCTGATCCATCGGTTGAGTTCCAGAAGTTCCAGTTTGTGAATGATGATCCTTGGGATTAGGCAGAGGTTGTGAAGGAAATTTACCTTTCTCATGAACATTAAGTGCAGATGCAAATTTAGCAAGAGTATCTTTCAAATCTGTCATGGTTTGAGCAGTTTGAGTATTGATAGACTCTTGCTTTGCAATGAAAGAATTCAATGTATCTTCCAAATTTCTTTTAGGTGGAGGAACATAAGGTGCATAATTTTGAAAATTTTGTTGATTTTGGAAATGTGGTTGTGAAAATTGTGCAACATTATCATTCCTACAACTAAAATTTGGATGATTTCGCCAACCTGGATTGTAATTTTGAGAAAATGGTTCAAAATTTGGCCTTTTGAATTTGTTCAAAACATTGGCTTGTTCATGGAGACATTCTTTAAAAGAGGACAAAGAGGGACAATCTTTTGTAAAATGATCACTTGTATCACAGATGTAACACGCAATTTCTTGAACAGATTTTAATTGACCATTCTTTTTCAATTCAAGTGCCTCAACTTTTCTTGCCAAAGAGGTAAATCTAGCTTGAAGATCATGTTCATCTTTGAGAGTGTACATACCTCCACCAGATGTAGGAGATTGAATCTTGTTTGATGGTTCGATTGTACCTATAGTGTCCCAATTTTGAGCATTTTCAGCTAATGAATCGAGATACTCAATTGCCTCGTTTGGATCTTTATCTTCAAATGTTCCATTACACATAAATTCAACCATTTGCCTATCTTTAGGTGTTAATCCTTCATAAAATTGAGAAACAACTCTCCAAATTTCAAAACCATGATGTGGACAAAGATTAAGCAATTCTTTGTATCTATCCCAACACTGATAAAAAGTTTCTCCTTGTTTTTGAGTGAAAGTGATGATTTGCCGTTCGAAAGAATTTGTTCTATGAGATGGAAAAAACTTTTCAAAAATTGTTGTTGCAATTCATCCCAAGTTCGAATGGATCCCGATCTAAGATTTTGTAGCCAAGTTTTAGCTTTATCTTTTAAAGAAAAAGGAAAAAGTTTAAGTCGAATGTTGTTCATGCTACAATTTAGATCATTATATGTGTTGCACACTTCTTCAAACTCTCGTAAATGCATGTATGGATTTTCAGAATCTAAGCCATGAAAGTTGGGTAAAAGTTGGATAATATCAGGCTTAAAATTGAAATGAGATGCATCAGGGGGAAAAACTAGACATGAATGTGCACTAGTACATGTAGGATTCATGTGATCTCTAAGTGTTCTTCGTCTATCATGATCATGTTGAGATTGAATTTCATCTTGATTTTCTTGGATGGGTTCTTCCGCCATGTTTTGTAAAAATAAAGGGTTGTTTCGAATGAGTTGACCACTAAGTGTACGTGACCAAATGCTCATGCAAATGCAAAAGAAAAAGAAAAAAAAACACACAAAAGCAATAAAAATTCAAATAAAGAAAAATAAACTATAAACAATATTAAATAGACTTGAAATTAAATTATACTTCCCCGGCAACGGCGCCAAAAACTTGTTGCGACTTTGATTGTTGCACTCCCAAGAGCAGGTTGTCCACAAGTAATATAATTCGGTGAGTCCGAATATCGTATCCACAGGGAAGCTAAGGTAATTACAAGTCCACTACAATGTGTTTTGTTTGTTTTTGTTTCTTTTTAATTTTAATTGTTTGAATATTTAATGGGTAAATTTCAATTGTTCAAATTTTAATTTAAGTAGTTGAGATTAAAGGATCCACTCTTGGTATTTTAATAAAGTTAACATTAACGAACAATATTGAAATCCACTTAATAAAATGGTTCCAATATATTAAATAATCATATTTATGTTATGTTATAAATTATTATCTCATAAATATATAATATATACCTAAACTTATAAATGTGGTCAAGTATTTATTGTGCTATATATATATTTGTAAACACTAAATCAAGGTTCCCACTTTAAATGGTTGGTAAAACCAAACTAACATTTAAATGGTACCAAGAAAATATTATTATGATATATTTATATATAGTAAATGAAGGAATCCAAGTTAAATGGTTGGTAAAACCAAACTAACATTTAAATGGTTCCAAGAATTTAATATTATAATATATTTATATATAATAAATCAAGGCATCCACTTTAAATGGTTGGTAATATCAAACTAACATTTAAATGGTTCCAAGAATTTAGTGTAACATATAGCAACAATAAATCAAAACTCCCACTTATAAGTAGGGTATAAAAATACTTAAAGAAATAAATATAACATAAACAATAAATAATGATTAAATAATATAAAACATAGATTCTTACCTTATAATAACCTTATTATCATGCCAAGAGCTTCACCTTATCATCTCAACTTTAGGAAGTTAGCTATTCATTATTCAAAGTGTAAAACTTTGAATATGAAATTAACATGCTAATTATATTTAAATGAAGAAATAAAAGAAAAATATAGAGAGAAATATTATGAACTCAAAGATTTGTTCATAGAATGAGGGATATCTCAATACATTACAATGCACTCCTATTTATAACCAAATTTGGGGAGACAACCACAAATAAAATATTATATTTTACACATAAGTCTTCATTGGTGTTCCAAGAAATTAATATTATATTTCACATCACTTTTGAAAATCTTCTTCTCCGAATTTTCTTCTTCACATAAAATGAAACATGTGGATAATTGAGTTGTCTAGTTGTGGTATTTTTTTCAGAATATTTGACCAAGTAATTTGAGAGATATGGTCAAAATACTAGAGCGTGGTAAAACTGCCACTCCTTTGGTAACTTTAATTGTTGCTTAATTTGATCCCACTTGTGAGAGGATTTTTATCTCATGCTTGGCAACAATATTGTAGATCTTATAATCAACTTTCTACAGGTCCAAGAATCATCTTAATCCCATTTACAACGCCAAGGTTATTCTTGTTTTATCGAACCTGTGAAAAATAGTAAAAACTTATAATTACACAACAACTTATATTTTATACAATTTATTATAAAACATATAATATTTAAACATTTAATAAAACAAAAACTATATATTTATATTATAAAACATTTAATTAATGTACAATTTTTATGTTTATCAAGCTCCAGCAGGAGGACCCCTGTGCACAGGCCGCCTCCTCCGTCTACGTCTAGGACCATCGCCATTTAAATGAAGCTGAGGCTGTGGTCCAGGATTAAAGACAGGAACAGCACCCTCCTGGGGTGTTTGTGCTTTGGGAGGAACTGGTTCTTGAGATTTTTGAAAAACGGGATTAGACCTCGACGGCCTAGGATTCTTCCCGTGAGAATAACACACAGTAACTGAATGTCCCAGCATCTTGCAGTCAATGCAATATGCGGGGATCTTCTCGTAAATGACATCAATAACCTGTGTGTGATCACCCCAACCAACCCAGACCTACTGAATGTGAGGCTGTAAAACATCAATTTCCACACATACTCGGGCGAAAGCGCCTCGAGAGACATCAGCGGTGTGGTCGTCCATCTTAACAGGCTTACCTACAAGACTCGCAAGAGCAAAAAGAGTACGCTTGTTGAACAAATGCAAGGGTAAGCCCGGAAAACGGATCCAGACTGGCGCAATGGGGGATTCCTCATGCAGTTTAATTCGGGGGTCCACTTAGAAAAACGGATCCCAAGTGGTCCCACAAAAATGTTCCCCCTCGACCAAACGCGCGCGTAATCTTCTTCACATGAGAGAGAAATGACCAAAAAACCTCTCGGTAAGAATTTCAAGTCAAACGATCGCACTAGTCCCATTTTTTCGAAAGCCACAGAAATTGAAGAATTAGGGACTAAGGACCTGTTCCCCGAAATTTTACCGACTAGAGTATATTTAAAAGGCTCAATCAGTGAAGAAATTACCTCAACCGGGAATCGGATACCCGGCTTGCCATCCAGAATAGACGGCTCAGGCAGCTCCTCCATCGAATTACGCACATCCTCGAAACTTTTCTGCACGGTGCGAGGAGACGGAGGGGTAAAAGCGTCACGAAAAGAAACAGAAGCCCGAACCTCAGCACGAAGGACGTGTTTGACCGCAGATGCAGAACCATTGACTGCCGAGTCAACTCGGTCAACACGGCGGTTTGGGGTTTAGGGTTTGGGGTTTGGGGTTTGGGGGTTTAGAGTTTTAGGGGTTTAGGGTTTTTTTTTTCCCCGGAAAACACCACCGGAAGCGGGGGGTTAGGCAGACCCATACCTGTGTATACCACAAAATAAACAGTAACAAAATACATAAGCCAGAATAAAAAGGATCCACCATCTGAAGCAAGCAAATATAGTGATAAAGCCCATGAAGTATAAGTCTGACTAAAGTCGCAACAATGCAGAGGGTCATCCAGAAAGAACCCCTGAACCACCACAACCTCCAGCAAACATCTATGCAAGAACGGAAGCAGCGGGCAAGGAGAACCCTGCAGTAAACGCCCGCCAAGAACCAGGAATAAGTAATAGATAAGCACCAACAGAAAGAGTACTGTAGCCCACCCGGAACCAACCAGGACAAACACATCATGTGCCAGTGTCTGGGCCCACTAGCACAGAGCAAATGAGAATGACAAACAAACTCCCAGAGCAATATACCTGCAATAAAATACATATATATATATATATATATATATATATATATATATAAATAACCAAACAGATATGATATAGAAAGAGATCCAAAAAGAGGAAAGGCACAAATGGCTAAGAGTATCTATATCTGAGGTAAGGGAGCCCGGAACGATCCGAACGTGCAAGGATGGAGATATCTCTAGGTAGTGAAGGACCTAACTCTAAGGTATTCCTGAGTAAATGAGCCCTCGCCGCCAAGGCATCCGCCACTGAATTCCCTTCCCGGTAAATATGCGATAGATGAACTGAACGCCCCCTCATCAGCAAAAGAATCCGTCTAACAATATGCTCAAGACCCCAAGTACACCGGCGGGAGCGAAGTATAAGAAGAGATATACGAGAGTCAGTCTCAATCCAAAAAGGGAAGAAATGAAGATCAGAAGAAATGAGAAGACCCCTCCAAATAGCCCAAAGTTCTGCCCGGATATTGGTCCCAACTCCAATGAACTCACTGAAAGAAACCAACACCTGACCAGAGGAGTCACGAACAACACCACCAACAGTAGAAGCTCCAGGACTACCTCTCGAACTCCCATCCACATTCAGTTTGAAGCACCCAACCGGCGGTCTCAACCAACGGACAATCGCCATTTTATGAACCCTGCGAATATCAACAAAAAACCCCAGCGACCTCGCAGCATGCACAACACCACTGCCAGTGCATGGACTTAACAGTAGACGCAGCGTGAGCGAGACGTAAATAGGACAAAACCTGAGACTTAACAGTCTCCCCAGAAATGTGCAAATGACGGTGTTTCGCATCATTCCTAGCTGTCCAGAGAAACCATAAAACAATGAAAGGCAAAAACTCCTTCACATGGCCTCTAGGTGTCCACCCCGGATGCCTCTTCCAAGCACTGAGGAAGAGTCTGAAATCACTAGTAAGGGGAATACGGACATGAAAAACAGCCCCAAAAAAATGCCATACAGATCTGGCAATAGGGCTGTCAATGAAAATGTGTGTGAATGTCTCAGGCATCTCACAACATTGACATTTAGACGCCAACTCGAAACCACGACGCTGGAGAACATCGTCAACTGGAAGCCATTGATGCCAAAACCTCCATTGGAAGAAAGACATAGTAGGCCTCAGCCAACTGCCCCAGCAAGGAGTGAATATATCAGAAACTTGGTCTCTCAGGCGGACAAGCTCCCAAGCGGATTTCAGCTAAAAAACACCGTCAGAACTATGCACCCAAATGGCCAAATCGGGCTCACCCAATGCAATAGGGACCAGAGCAATAGTCTCAGCAACAGAGGGAGGAACAACTGAACAGAGGAAATCAAAATCCCAAACCCCATCTGAAATAAAGTGAGAAACACGGACACCCCGATGCCTCCGAACCGGTAACTGACTAGATAATGGAACATCCCCACACCAGGTATCATCCCAAAAATTAACATCTCCCATCGCAACTCTCCATCGAATGCCAGATTCAGCACGAGGCCTAATCTTAAGCAAACGATGCCAAGTGGGAGAAATGAACCCAGCAGATGAAACACAAGCTGGATGCACCAACTGGCATTATTTTCTCATCATGAATTTGTCCCATAGGGATGAACCTTGACGAAAACGAAACCATAATTTAATGGAGAAGCTTTCCACAATATCTTTGAGCCTGCGAAATCCAAGACCCCCTTCAGAGACAGGAAGACATGCACGAGACCATCTCGCCAATGCCATTTCTTATCCAAGGGTCTGGACCCTCACAAGAAACCATTGAAAACATTCTCGAGCCTCTCCATAACTGCCAGAGGTGGCTGGACTATCTGGAACATGTAAAGGGGAACCGAAAGGAGAACACTCCTAAGGAGGGTCATACGACTCCCCGGGGAAAGAGTTTTAAGCTCCCAACCCTCCAACTTCTTACTCACCATCTGCACAAGGAGATCAAAAAGAGAGCAAACTCTATTCCCACGAAACAAAGGAACTCCGAGGTATTTGATAGGAAAATGACCCTCCCCAAACCCTGTGATACGAAGGAGACGAGAACGAGTACGACCAGAACACCTCGGAGGCAAAATAATGACGCTCTTAAATGCATTCACCAACTGCCCCGAGCAGTTTTCATAGTGTTACAAAAAATCCATGAGACTGTTCATCTCACGAGTCCCACCAGTGGCAAAAATAATGATATCATCAGCATAAGCCAGGTGGGAAAGGGGGAGATCACAACCAGATCGGTACCTAATCGCAGGATACTGACGATAAAGACGATCAAGCCCACGCGAAAGGTACTCAGCCCCCAGAATGAAAAGAAGAGGGGACAAAGGGTCCCCCTGCCGGAGACCCCTAGTGGATCCAAAGAATCCGGTGAGTGAACCATTGATATTAACTGAAAATTGGCAATGAGAAATGCAGGCAGATATCATCAACACAACCTACTCTGAAAAGCCATAATGCCTCAAAACATCCAACAGAAAAGACCATTGGAACCTATCATAGGCTTTGGCCATATCCAATTTCAAAATAACATTGCCACCACGGGTGGGGAGAGAAAGACTATGAGTAAGCTCTTGAGCAAGGAGGATATTATCCGAAATCACCCGCCCTGGAACAAAGCCACTCTGATTCCACGAAACAAGCCTCTCCGCCACCACCTTCAATCGAGAATATAATAGTTTTGAAATTATCTTATTGGTCACATTACACAAGCTGATAGGACGAAAGTCCTACCAAGCCTGAGCACCCATGACTTTGGGAATCAATGTGATCGTGGTGGCAGTAAACCCCTGTGGCATAGGACTACCCCGAAAGAAATCAAGAACCGCATCCAAAACATCCTGATGGACAATCTCCCAGCAATGCTGAAAGAAAGCCGAAGAGAAACCATCAGGCCCCGCCACACTATCACGATGTATGGAGTAAATAGTCGCCCGCACCTCCTCCAAAGAGGGGGGGCAGCAATATTGGCGTTCTCCAAATCCGAGATCACCAAGGGGAAATCAGAAAAATCTGGGCAAGAAAGCACAAAAGGATCCCCAGTAAGCAGGTTTTGAAAAAAAGCGACCCCAGACTGCTGAATAAGATCAGGGGAAGTAAGGAAAGAGACATTATCCCAAATACGGAAAATTTTATTAGCCACCCGTTTTTTCTTGACCATATTGTGGAAGAGTTTGGTGTTTCTTTCACCATCCTCTAACCACCTACAAGCGGCTTTTTGCCGCCAAAAATCCGCCTCCATGGCCGTAACCCGAGCAAGGTCTTCATTGCAATTGGACAAACTAGTCCAATGCAAATCCGAAGGGTCAGCCTCGCAAACTGCCTCAGCAACCCGGACAGCCTGCTCCGCCTCAGCAAGTTTGGCAAAAAGATCACCAAAAACACTCTTATTCCACCACTTCAGGTGGCTCTTGAGGCGCTTCAATTTCACAAAAAGACGGTGCATGCCATTCAATTGACACGGTAAATTCCAATTAAGCCTCACCGTCTGCAAAAAACCGTGGTGCCTGAGCCACATGCTCTGAAAGCGAAAAGAACTCGGCCCACTAGCAAATACCGAGACTGACACAAAAATAGGACATTGATCAGAGACTGTACGAATGAGGTGCTCCACACGAATAGAATGAAAATGATCACCCCAATCAACAGACACAAAAACCCGATCAAGACGCTTCCAAATGGTCTTGTTCGTCCACGTGAACGAAGACCCCTCAAAACCAGCATCCACTAACCCAGACTCCAAAATAAAATGATTAAATTCTTCCATGGGAAGTAACCTCCCACCAGAAGAACCTAAACACTCCGACGAATTCCTAACTACATTGAAATCGCCACCAACAAGCCAAGGACCCTGATCAGGCTTAACCTGAAGCAAAGAAGTCCAAAGCTGTCTGCGCTCAATGTAGTCACACTTAGCATAAACAAAGGAACAAAACATAGTGGTCGGAAAAAAAGTAGCAGAAACCCGGAAGTGAAGGAATTGAGTGTGATCAAGGAGACACTCAACCATCACTTCCTCAGCAAAGAAAACCCAGATATGACCCGAGGAGTTCGATATAACTCGAGAAAAACCAAAACGACGAGTCATAAATCGAACATCTATATCAATCATGGGTTCCAAAATAGCCAAGATCTTGACTCTCTTTTCTTTAACATGGGCATGTAGCCTCTGTTGATACTCCAAGCTCCGGAGCCCCCTGACATTCCATATAAGAAAATTCATGGAGAATGGGCACCAGAACCGCCCTGTCGCTTTTTACGCGACCTATGAAAAGCATTCTTCTTCCTTTTCTTAATATCCCCCATATCAGCATCCAGAATACGACTATCAGACCTACAGCCATCACCCGACTCAGAATGCCGATCAAATTCATTATCAGTATCTCCAGCAGATTCCAGCCGAAAGACCAACTCACTGACAGAATGTGAAGTCCCGAAAATTTTAAGTCCATATGAACCACGTGCGTGCAAGTTATTAAAATCCTTATGTATTTTATTAAATGATTTTAATGCATACTTTCATTTAATTTATGAAATTTATTATTTTAATTATTCATGTTTATTTAATGTATGTTAAAATGTTCTTGAGTTTATGTTTCAGGCGATTATTCGAGGCGGTATCGAGGAAAGGAGACCGAGATGTTTTTTTTAGTAATTTTAATGGAGACAAATTATTTTAAGATAAGATTTAAGTATTTTAAATGATTTATTTAATTCTTAGTATTTTAAAAGTCTAATTTAATTATTATGTGATATTATAATTTTAAAACTTTTATGGATTAGTAATTTGTGTATTTTAGTTATTTTTTTAAGCAAAATGATTAGTAAGTTAGTAGTCCTTAATTAGTAAGTTAATTATTAATTAAAACCTTAACTATAATTACCTAATAATTGACTATTTTCTACACACATGTATTATTCATTTTATTCTTAGTCAAACACATTACCCATTTGTTCTCCTAATGCACTCATACACATATTCAAATATTTAATTTAAACTAACACACACTCACACCTTACACACATACATATACACGTATACTATATATACACATCAAACAAAATATATATTTCAATCCAACTTTTGACTAAGGGAAAGAAATGTTTCTAAAACACTTCCCTATCAATTCTTGTCTCCATTTCCTTCCTTTTTCCCTTTCCTTTAAACAAGCGTACAATCTCTGAAAATTTCCAGCATCATTTCATTGAGGTTATTTAAAGAAAATCGAGCTACGTTCGTCCCGGATCGTCTATCGCTCCGTCTCCGCTTCGGTATCGTCGTTACGGTATTTTAAATATCAAAAGGCACGTATATTCTGTTCTTGATGCATCGATCTTGTCATATTATGCGTTGTGTTGTTATTTATGCAAAAATTATATGTGCGATGCGTAGAAATTTGAGCAATCACGTCTAGATCAAGTTTGAAACAATTTTGGATCACCAAATTCACGTTTTTGCTGTTCTGTAAAATACTGTGATTTTTCGGTATATATTTTGAGAAAACGTTCAACTACAAAAACGTAGATCTTTTTGATACCTTCGATTTGATATACAATTCGAAATATTTGGATGAAAATTGAGTGAGTTATGGCGTTTTTCGTAGGACTGCTCAAACTGCATTTTTTAGAAACGTTTTTGCTGTTCTGTAAAATACTGCGATTTTTCGGTACATATTTGAGAAAACTTTTAATTACAAAAACGTAGATCTTTTTGATACGTTTGATTTGATATAAAATTCGAGTTATTTGGATTAAAAACGAGTGAGTTATGGTGTTTTTAGTATGACTGCTATTTTTAGATCCGAAAACTCATGTTTCGCTGTTCTTTCAAAAACTGCGATTTTTCGGTACATATTTTGAGAAAACTTTTAACTACAAAAACATAGATCTTTTTGATACGTTCGATTTGATATAAAATTCGAGTTATTTGCATTAAAAACGAGTGAGTTATGGTATTTTTAGTATGACTGCTCAAATCGTGTTTCAAGAAAGTTATGAATTTTAATATGTTCTTGAAGTTTTTATGTTGCAGGCTTTGTTGAGGATCGACGGGTGATCGTTGCTGCATATAAGAAAGTTAGTAATGATGTTTAGAGTATTTTTGAGGTTTTGATTCATGTCGTTAAGAGCTTGAATTATTAAGATGTCGTAAGAAATAAACTTTAATATAAATGACAATATTTTGGGTCGTATGAATTGTAGGGTGATTATAAAAATTTAGTTCATTGTTATGGTGTCCTAGAATGGTCTCATAGTGATGAATCTTGATGCCTTATGTGTTAATTGGGAGAATAGACATGTCGCAAAATTTTCATAAAATAATTCGTCGAACAGAGCGGACACGGAACCGGACACGGAGGTAGGCACGATGTCCGTGCCTTCTTATTTCATCACAACAATTTTTAAGCGCACGGACACGGACCATGATACGGACCTAGGGACGGGGTCCGTGTACCTTCAGATTTTAGGTATATTCTTTTATTGTTTAAGGTTTGATTTGAGGTTTTATACCATGATTTAATATGATGTTTTACAGGGTTATGTCATGAGAAATTATAGAATGTTCTAAGAATCTATTTAGCTTGGGATTAAGCATGACATTTACGTTTAAGTTGTACAAGTTAAGTTTATGTATTCATATTAGTATGTTGCAGCAACGACCCGATTGACATCCAACGAATCCCTCAATGCAAAATAAGTATGTATGACGTGCAAAGAAAATATTTGAAGTTTTTGAGGTATGCTAAATGTCTTGTAACCAAAAGTGAATGGGTTTGGAAGTCGGTGAACGTGGCCGAGGACCTCTCCACCCCGTTAAATTATGAACGGGTTTGAAGTTAGGATTGGAAAGCGTTAAATTATGAACGGGGACCAATCCGCCCGTTAAATTATGAACATGTTAGATCATGGTTGTGAAGCGTTAAATTATGAACGTGGATCAACTGGCCTGTTAAATTATGAACATGGATCTCATGTATGTGGCAGTGGATACGTCCCTGTCAGCCCAGTACTGTGGTTTGTCTGATCAGATATTTATTATGTTATGGGTCACTTGCTTTGAAACATCCTCTACGCAAAATGATGAAGTTAAGTATGTTGAAGTATGAAAGCATGTTTAAAGAAAAGTTTATGTGATGGCACGTCATATTATGTATGCATGTATGTTCAAAGTTTATGCAAAGCTCAATATGAAAGTTCAAGTTATTATGCTAGTTCAAGTTTCAAAGTATGTATGTTCAAGTTCAAAGAAGTTTATGAGAGTTCAAAGTTATTATGAAAGTTTAAGTTTATTAAGAGTTCAAGTTTATTACGCAAAGTTTAAGTTTCAAGTATACATGTTATATTTTGAAGTTGTATGTTGTTTTATTATGTAATACTCGTTATTCCCAGTTTATACGTGTTGAGTCTTTAAACTCACTAGACTTGATCGATGCAGGTGCTTATGTTGATGAGGAGACAGGAGGTGGCGACCAAGTGGCAGGCTTGGACTGAGCGGGAGGCTAAACCTGAGGACCGCCATGTTTACGTTTTTATGCAAAGTTTAAAAATACTCTGATTTATATGATGTGATGGGAGATGTTTTGAGCAAGTATTTTGTTAGCAGATTTTATTGGTGATGTTGAATTTCAAATATTTTATGAACGACTCTTTTGACAACCTTTTCTTATGGGGGATTTGGTTGTGGTATTTTATGGCAAATATTGAAGATTATTTTATATTAAAGAAAAATTTTAATATTTCCGCAAATTTTGAAGTAGTAAAAGTAGGGTACGTTTCACAGAAGGCCCCTGCCTAGCAACCAATTCCTCAACCGCAGAGGAACTGTGATTCAAAGTGCAATGTCCCAGAGAACCAAACACAGGCAACTCAGAAGTAGACGGTACCCCAATACCATCCACACAATCATCCAACTGTAACCCTCCATCAATAACCTCATCACTGAGGATCACACCCTCAACAAAAACAGACTCCAATTGATCCTTTCCAGAAGACCCAACACCGGCATCCTCCAGATTACCACATGGAGGATCCGTAGCAACACAATCTAAGCCAACAGGATCAGGCTCCGCATCCTGCCCATGCGAGAGCACCTCAAAAGGATTCAACTCAAGAGGATTCTTTCTTGGAAGAACCTGCCGAACTGGCCTCTTTCTCCCTCTACGTCTGGGACACGTGCCAGTTTTTTGAAGCTGAGGCTGGGTCCCCAAATTAAAACCAGGAGCAACACCCCCTGGTGGGGCAGGCTCTGTAGAAGTGGGAGACTGACCAGGAGCACGGTCAGCAGGCTTAGGACGAACGGGTTTTGGGTTTTTGCCATGGGAATAACAAACACTGGTCGAATGACCCAGCATTTTGCAATCCGTGCAGTACCCGGGGATGCGCTCATAAATGACTTCAATTTCTTGAGCATGATCACCCCAACCCACCCAAATTTCTTTGACTGGCGTTTCCAACACATTAATTTCAACACAGACACGGGCAAAAGCACCCCGAGTAGAGTCAGCAGTATGGTCATCCATCTTCACTGGTTTCCCCACAATTTTGGCCAAAGCAAATAGACGTTGCTTAGAAAACAAATGAAGGGGAAGACCCGGGAAGCGGATCCAAACAGGAGCAATGGGTGACTCCTCCTGAAGATTAAACTCTGGCGTCCACTTAGAGAAGCGGATCGACAGAGGTGTCACCTGCATAACCCCCTTAGTCCAAAAGAACGCATAGTCTTCTTCACAAGCAAGTGTGAGAACAAGAAAACCCTGAGGCATGAACTTTAAGTCAAAAGATCTAACTAGTCCCAATTTAGCAAAAGCCGCAGAAATACCAGAATTTGGAACTAGAGATCGATTACCTGAAATTTTTCCGACCAGAGCAAATTTGAAAGGTTCTGCCAGGGAAGAAATTACATCTTCCGGGAATAGGATACCCGGTTTTCCATTCCGAAGAGTTGGCACAGGCATGTCAATCATTGAATTGTGCAACTCATCAAAGCTTTTTTTGGCCGTCCGAGGGGACGGTGGAGTGAGGATATCACGAAATGACACAGTAAGCGGAATAGGAACACGCGTACCTGTTTTGACCGTTTCAGCACAAGGGTTGACTGCCGAGTCAACTCGTTCCACTCGGCGGTTTGACTCGACCGAGTTGACTCGTGAGTCACCTGCCGGAGCACCACCTTGGATCGGCGACGGTGAGGGGAGTCCAGAACCGGGACCAATTCGAGTAGACTCGGGCATTTGAGGGTCCGATTGAACCAAAGAAGATGAATAATCACGAGTTTGCCCTAGAAATTGGGGGTTTCCGACCGGTGGCCGGAAACCTGAAATTGATGGAGGCAAAACTCTGCCCATGACTAGACGACCAACATGTGAAGCGGAATTGAAGAAATAAGCTGGAACGGCGCCGGAATTTGGCAAAGAAGATGACGGAAAAGTGACATCCGGCGCTGTATTCTTAGATCTAAAATTGCCGGCACCGGTGAACGGCGTTGGGCACGAAATTGGAACGATTGGGATCGTCTGAGAGTGGGTATCACAGATCGGGGCTTGGATTGAAATAATATTGCACGAATCGGCCGGAATCGAAGAAAGCATGTCCGGCGACGCGATGAACAGTGACGGCGTCACTTTGCACGTCGATTCCGGTTGATTGTGTAGTATCCCGATTCCTAATTTGGATTAATTATTTTCGGTGGGATCGGAAGGACCGAACCGGGTTCGGATCGTCCGATCATGGTTCGGATCGTCCGAGCCAGATGTCGGATCGTCCGAGCCAGGTGGCTGGACCCGTGGCAGACATGCAGAATTCGGATCGTCCGAGCAAGGGTTCGGATCGTCCGAGACAGGTGGCTGGACACGTAGAACGCATGCAAGGTTCGGATCGTCCGAAGTGGGTTCGGATCGTCCGAAGTGTACCGGATCGGAGCTTCCGAAGTGGATCGGATCGTCCGAACATTGGCTATAAATAGAGACGCGAGGCTTCATTTCTTACTCGCCATTTCATAGCGTTCCAGAGCGTTTTAGTTGTTTCTGAGAGGTTTCTAGTCTTTCCCGAGGTTCAGGCACTAGCAGGGAGCTACTGGCTTTGTAGCGGAGCTGTGCTTTAGTTGGGAGCTAGCGGCATCAGCGGGCTAGCGACGGACGAAGGTTTGGAATTGTATCATTATTATTTCAGGATTATCTAGTTAAGTCTGGTAGATAAGTTTTAGTGATGGTTTTCACTTGATGAATAGGCTTGGAATAGACCTGTTTGTCTGGTTTTCCAGTGGATTAGGATTGCAGTGATAGAGGTACGAAAGTACTATCCGAGATATCCTGGTCGAGTATACATTCTTATATGTGTTGCATGATTATGTGGTGCATTGATATATGTCATATGATGCATGCTATTATGTCACGCTGTATGATGCATGTTGCATTTCATGTTGAGCCGTATCTCCTTCGAGATAGCCTTTACTGTTGAGCTATATCTCTTTCGAGATAAGCTATATCTTGTGGGGCCGCTCAGCCCTGTCTTGTGTTGTGGACACATGGACACCGAGAGTACACAGTGGCCGACGGATCCGGAGGGCTTCGGTGATCCGGGACATTTTAGGTCCACGTCTGTTCTTGTAGTGGATGCAGTGACCCAGAGGAGTACCGCGCGGCACTATCCACTTGGCGCCTCTAGACTGAGCATATTGAGATCCTTTGTTACTCCTGTTTCTTGACTACCCTGGTATCATATCATAGCATGTGCATTTCATATAGGTTTGTATACTCATGCTTTTGTACTGGGCGTTCTTATCGCTCATGTCCTCGGTTTTGTTTATCTTGGACACCCCATTCCCACGGGGCAGGCCTCAGGTTGGACAGCTCAGGAGGAGGAGGAGGAGGACGTTGAGTAGCTGGTTGGTTTAGTTCTTCGGTATCTTTTTGATTCGATATGGTTGTACCGTATATTTCATTTTAGTTGAGTTGTCCTGGATTTTCGATTGGGTTGTATAACTATCTTTTGGTGACAGTTTTCCGCCTTTATTTCTGATTGTTTTTAATTAAGTTAATCGCATGCTTAGTTCTTGATTAGTAGGTGATTCTGGAACGGGTCACTACATTTATGGTATCAGAGCATGCTTACGATTTTGGGATATAGATTTCTGTTTTGGGATTTTCGTTGACCATTTTACCATTTTCCCCATTCTATCTTGTAGCGATGGCTGACCACTTTGGTGATGAGAGTAGTCAGGGAAGTGTAGGTCGTTGGGGTGACCAGGACGATCGTAGGCGTCATCGTGAACATCGTCATCGTCGGGATGGTCCTAGGCGTTTTGATTTGCACCGTTTCATTCAGATGGGGCCTAAGCCTTTAGTCGGCGGTGAGACTCCCGATGATGTTGAGGATTGGTTAGAGCGCATGGAGAGCTGTTTCCGTGCATTCCAGTGCACCGAGGAGCAGAAGATAGAGACCCTTAGTTTTCTTCTCGAGGGCCGTGCGCGTAAGTGGTGGCGATCGACTTCTGCGCCGATAGTTCAGTCCCAGGGTAGGGTGACTTGGGCCGATTTCCGTGCGGCTTTCATGCAGCTATACTTTCCTCCAGCCCTTCGCCAGGCAAAGACGATTGAGCTCCTGAACCTTAAGCAGGGTAGTATGTGTAGTGACCCGTTCCAGAATCACCTACTAATCAAAAACTAAGCATGCAATTAACCTAATTAACAATAATCAGAGATAACAGCGGAAAAGTCGACAAAAAACCGATAAACTAAACCAACCAGATACTCACGTCCTCCTCCTGCTCCTCCTGAGCTGTCCAACCTGAGACCTGCCCCGTGGGAATGGGGTGTCCAAGAATAAACAAAACCGAGGACGTGAGCGATAAGAACGCCCAGTACAAAAGTATGAGTATACAGACCTATATGAAATGCACATGCTATGATCATGATACCGGGGTAGTCAAGAAACAGGAGTCACAAAAGGATCTCAACAATGCTCAGTCTAGAGGCGCCAAGTGGATAGTGCCGCGCGGTACACCTCTGGGTCACTGCATCCACTACAAGACAGACGTGGACCTAAAATGTCCCGGACCACCGAAGCCCTCCCGACCCGTCGGCCACTGTGTACTCTCGGTGTCCATGCGTCCACAAGACAGGGCTGAGCGGCCCCAAGATATAGCTTATCTCGAAAGAGATACAGCTCAACAGCAAAGGCTATCTCAAAGGAGAATACGGCTCAACATGAAATGCAACGTGCAGTAATAAACGTGACATAATAGCATGCATCATATGACATATATCAATGCACCACATAATCATGCAACACATATATGAATGTATACTCAACCAGGATATCTCGGATAGTACTTTCGTACCTCTATCACAGCAATCCTAATCCACTGGAACAACCAGACAACAGGTCTAATCCAAGCCTATTCATCAAAAGCATACCCAATGAACAATACTACCATGCTCGGCTAGCAAAACCAGTACTCCCTAGTACTACCAAAGGTTTAGGGTTTACCTTCGTCCGTCGACAGCCCTTTGATGTCGATTGCCTCGAAACTCCGGCGCTGCTATGCTACCAATCCCGGCAGCTCTTGGCTATCGCTCGAACAACAACTAGCCCTAGAATCCTTCCAAAACTCTCAAAGAGGAGACTTAACTCAAGGAATGGCAAGTCACAAATGAGAAATCCGAGCACTATTTATAGGCCATGTTCGGATCCTCCGAACACCACTTCGGAACGTCCGAACGCTACGTGTCCATTGGCTCTTGACAGCTCATGATCGGATCCTCCGATCATACACTTCGGACCGTCCGAACATGCACGTGTCCAGCTGCTCTTGACACCTCATGATCGGATCCACCGAACCTACATTTCGGAACGTCCGAACTCCCTCGAGTCGATCAACTCTTGACACCTAATGATCGGATCCACCGAACTCACTTCGGACCTTACGAACTCTTCGGTGCTTCCGAACCATCTTCGGTCCGTCCGATCATGACTCGGTCAAAATTACACCTTAAACCTTCTTAATCACCATTAATCCGTTAATTACCCAATTTGGAATTCGGGCTACTACATTCTCCCCCCCTTAAAACGATTTCGTCCTCGAAATCAAGCTTAGAGGATGAACAAAACAAAACAACTCTCCATGCGCTCTAACCAATCCTCCGCATCATCGGGAGTCTCACCGCCAACTAAAGGCTTAGGCCCCATCTGAATGAAACGATGCAAATCAAAACGCCTAGGACCATCCCGACGATGACGATGCTCACGATGACGTCTATGATCGTCCTGGTCACCCCAACGACCTACACTTCCCTGACTACTCTCATCACCAAAGTGGTCAGCCATTGCTACAACATAGAATGGGGAAACTAGTAAATTGGTCAACGGAAATCCCAAAATAGAAATCTATATCCCAAAATCGTATGCATGCTCTGATACCATAAATGTAGTGACCCGTTCCAGAATCACCTACTAATCAAAAACTAAGCATGCAATTAACCTAATTAACAATAATCAGAGATAACAGCGGAAAAGTCGACAAAAAACCGATAAACTAAACCAACCAGATACTCACGTCCTCCTCCTGCTCCTCCTGAGCTGTCCAACCTGAGACCTGCCCCGTGGGAATGGGGTGTCCAAGAATAAACAAAACCGAGGACGTGAGCGATAAGAACGCCCAGTACAAAAGTATGAGTATACAGACCTATATGAAATGCACATGCTATGATCATGATACCGGGGTAGTCAAGAAACAGGAGTCACAAAAGGATCTCAACAATGCTCAGTCTAGAGGCGCCAAGTGGATAGTGCCGCGCGGTACACCTCTGGGTCACTGCATCCACTACAAGACAGACGTGGACCTAAAATGTCCCGGACCACCGAAGCCCTCCCGACCCGTCGGCCACTGTGTACTCTCGGTGTCCATGCGTCCACAAGACAGGGCTGAGCGGCCCCAAGATATAGCTTATCTCGAAAGAGATACAGCTCAACAGCAAAGGCTATCTCAAAGGAGAATACGGCTCAACATGAAATGCAACGTGCAGTAATAAACGTGACATAATAGCATGCATCATATGACATATATCAATGCACCACATAATCATGCAACACATATATGAATGTATACTCAACCAGGATATCTCGGATAGTACTTTCGTACCTCTATCACAGCAATCCTAATCCACTGGAACAACCAGACAACAGGTCTAATCCAAGCCTATTCATCAAAAGCATACCCAATGAACAATACTACCATGCTCGGCTAGCAAAACCAGTACTCCCTAGTACTACCAAAGGTTTAGGGTTTACCTTCGTCCGTCGACAGCCCTTTGATGTCGATTGCCTCGAAACTCCGGCGCTGCTATGCTACCAATCCCGGCAGCTCTTGGCTATCGCTCGAACAACAACTAGCCCTAGAATCCTTCCAAAACTCTCAAAGAGGAGACTTAACTCAAGGAATGGCAAGTCACAAATGAGAAATCCGAGCACTATTTATAGGCCATGTTCGGATCCTCCGAACACCACTTCGGAACGTCCGAACGCTACGTGTCCATTGGCTCTTGACAGCTCATGATCGGATCCTCCGATCATACACTTCGGACCGTCCGAACATGCACGTGTCCAGCTGCTCTTGACACCTCATGATCGGATCCACCGAACCTACATTTCGGAACGTCCGAACTCCCTCGAGTCGATCAACTCTTGACACCTAATGATCGGATCCACCGAACTCACTTCGGACCTTACGAACTCTTCGGTGCTTCCGAACCATCTTCGGTCCGTCCGATCATGACTCGGTCAAAATTACACCTTAAACCTTCTTAATCACCATTAATCCGTTAATTACCCAATTTGGAATTCGGGCTACTACATTCTCCCCCCCTTAAAACGATTTCGTCCTCGAAATCAAGCTTAGAGGATGAACAAAACAAAACAACTCTCCATGCGCTCTAACCAATCCTCCGCATCATCGGGAGTCTCACCGCCAACTAAAGGCTTAGGCCCCATCTGAATGAAACGATGCAAATCAAAACGCCTAGGACCATCCCGACGATGACGATGCTCACGATGACGTCTATGATCGTCCTGGTCACCCCAACGACCTACACTTCCCTGACTACTCTCATCACCAAAGTGGTCAGCCATTGCTACAACATAGAATGGGGAAACTAGTAAATTGGTCAACGGAAATCCCAAAATAGAAATCTATATCCCAAAATCGTATGCATGCTCTGATACCATAAATGTAGTGACCCGTTCCAGAATCACCTACTAATCAAAAACTAAGCATGCAATTAACCTAATTAACAATAATCAGAGATAACAGCGGAAAAGTCGACAAAAAACCGATAAACTAAACCAACCAGATACTCACGTCCTCCTCCTGCTCCTCCTGAGCTGTCCAACCTGAGACCTGCCCCGTGGGAATGGGGTGTCCAAGAATAAACAAAACCGAGGACGTGAGCGATAAGAACGCCCAGTACAAAAGTATGAGTATACAGACCTATATGAAATGCACATGCTATGATCATGATACCGGGGTAGTCAAGAAACAGGAGTCACAAAAGGATCTCAACAATGCTCAGTCTAGAGGCGCCAAGTGGATAGTGCCGCGCGGTACACCTCTGGGTCACTGCATCCACTACAAGACAGACGTGGACCTAAAATGTCCCGGACCACCGAAGCCCTCCCGACCCGTCGGCCACTGTGTACTCTCGGTGTCCATGCGTCCACAAGACAGGGCTGAGCGGCCCCAAGATATAGCTTATCTCGAAAGAGATACAGCTCAACAGCAAAGGCTATCTCAAAGGAGAATACGGCTCAACATGAAATGCAACGTGCAGTAATAAACGTGACATAATAGCATGCATCATATGACATATATCAATGCACCACATAATCATGCAACACATATATGAATGTATACTCAACCAGGATATCTCGGATAGTACTTTCGTACCTCTATCACAGCAATCCTAATCCACTGGAACAACCAGACAACAGGTCTAATCCAAGCCTATTCATCAAAAGCATACCCAATGAACAATACTACCATGCTCGGCTAGCAAAACCAGTACTCCCTAGTACTACCAAAGGTTTAGGGTTTACCTTCGTCCGTCGACAGCCCTTTGATGTCGATTGCCTCGAAACTCCGGCGCTGCTATGCTACCAATCCCGGCAGCTCTTGGCTATCGCTCGAACAACAACTAGCCCTAGAATCCTTCCAAAACTCTCAAAGAGGAGACTTAACTCAAGGAATGGCAAGTCACAAATGAGAAATCCGAGCACTATTTATAGGCCATGTTCGGATCCTCCGAACACCACTTCGGAACGTCCGAACGCTACGTGTCCATTGGCTCTTGACAGCTCATGATCGGATCCTCCGATCATACACTTCGGACCGTCCGAACATGCACGTGTCCAGCTGCTCTTGACACCTCATGATCGGATCCACCGAACCTACATTTCGGAACGTCCGAACTCCCTCGAGTCGATCAACTCTTGACACCTAATGATCGGATCCACCGAACTCACTTCGGACCTTACGAACTCTTCGGTGCTTCCGAACCATCTTCGGTCCGTCCGATCATGACTCGGTCAAAATTACACCTTAAACCTTCTTAATCACCATTAATCCGTTAATTACCCAATTTGGAATTCGGGCTACTACAGTATGTCTGTTGATGAATATCAGCAGAAGTTCTTCGAATTGTTACCCTTTGCTCCTCATATCAGTGGCAGTTCTGAGGCCAAGTATGACCATTTCCTTCAGGGTCTTAACCAGGAGATTTTTGATCGAGTCACTGTCTGTGATAATCCTACTTCTTATGATGGGTTAGTGAACCGGTGTCGCCAGGCAGAGATCAGTCTCCAGCGTGGTAGGGCTATTCTTTCTTCTAGACCTCCGAGTACTTTGAGCCCTCGATCTCAGTCTTTCAAGAAGTCAGGTTCTTCTTCTTCTGGATCTGGATCACGGTCTAGCGGTGTTTTTCGCTTTGGTAAGAAGAAGGTTTCTTGTGTGCATTGTGGGAAGAACCATCCATCGGAGCAATGCCGATCAGCCGCGGGAGCTTGTTTTTTCAGTGCGGAGAGATGGGTCATATCAAGAAGAATTGTCCTCAGTTGCGAGGTGGAGCAGGATCTGGTTCCGGATCTCAGACGACTGTTCAGCAGAGGAGGCAGGGTCAGGCAGTGGGTAGTTCAAATCTTCGACCTCGTGCCCAAGGTCAGGTTTTTGCGCTGAACCAGGATCAGGCTGCAGATGAGACAGAGAGAGTCATAGCAGGTACTTTTCGTTTATGCGGTATTCCTGCTTTTGTTCCTATTGATACCGGAGCATCACATTCATTCATCTCTGCACGATTTGTTAAGCGTCATAAGTTACCGTATGTTTCTCTAGACGTCATTCTTTCCGTTTCTACCCCGATGGGTCATTCGGTGTTAGCTAAGCGTCTAGTGATGGGTTGTCCCTTAGATTTTGAGGGTAACGAATTGATTGCGAATCTTATGATCCTGGAGATGGAAGATTTTGAGTGTATTCTAGGTATAGACCTATTGACTACCTACCGAGCTACCGTGGATTGTTACCAGAAGCTTGTTCAGTTTCGTACGACTGAGAGCTCTAGTTGGTTTTTCTATGGTGAGGGAGCGCGACCTCCGATGCCAGTGGTATCTGCTCTGAAAGCCTGTCGTGCTTTAGAGGCGGGCGGGGAAGGCTACCTCATCTATGCGATTGATTCCTCCACAGGTAGTGTTGGTATAGATGATATTCCAGTGGTTTGTGAATTTCCTGATGTTTTTCCAGATGAGATTCCTGGTTTTCCTCCGGTTAGAGAGGTGGAATTTGGCATTGAGTTAATGCCAGGGACTGCACCGATTTCTCGTGCCCCCTATCGTCTTGCTCCGTCAGAGATGAGAGAATTGAAGCAGCAATTGCAGGATCTTCTTGATAAAGGTTATATTCGCCCGAGTGTTTCACCTTGGGGAGCTCCAGTCTTGTTTGTCAAGAAAAAGGATGGATCGATGCGATTGTGTATTGATTATCGCCAGCTGAATCGTGTGACGATCAAAAACAAGTATCCATTACCTCGTATTGATGACTTGTTCGATCAGCTTCAGGGTACCTCTGTTTACTCCAAGATTGACTTGCGATCGGGTTATCATCAGATGAGAGTCAGAGATGATGATATTTCCAAGACTGCATTTCGTACTCGATATGGGCATTACGAGTTTCTAGTTATGCCATTCGGATTGACGAATGCGCCAGCGGTGTTCATGGATCTAATGAACCGAGTCTTTCGTGATTTTCTGGATCAGTTTGTTGTGGTTTTCATCGATGATATCTTGATTTATTCTCACAGTGTGGAAGAGCATATCCAGCACTTGAGGATTGTGTTGCAGATTCTTCGCGAGAAGCAATTGTATGCTAAGCTGAGTAAGTGCGAGTTCTGGATTGATCGTGTAGTATTCCTTGGTCATGTGATTTTCAAGGAAGGAATTTCTGTGGATCCCAGCAAGATTGAGGCAGTGCTGAATTGGTCACGTCCTACGACGGTGGCTGAGATCCGTAGTTTCCTAGGTCTGGCAGGGTATTATCGTCGCTTCATTGTGAATTTCTCTCAGGTAGCTAGACCATTGACGCAACTTACTCGGAAGGATGTTCCATTTGAGTGGTCATCTGAGTGCGAAGATAGTTTCAGAGAGCTTCGTCGACTTCTGACTTCGGCACCTGTTTTGGCGTTACCGTCAGGATCTGATGGTTTCAGTGTTTACACCGATGCCTCTTTTCAAGGCTTAGGGTGTGTGTTGACGCAGAATGATCATGTGATCGCTTACGCATCCAGGCAGTTAAAACCTCACGAGGAGAAGTACCCTATTCATGATCTAGAATTAGCTGCTATTGTGTTTGCGCTAAAAATCTGGCGTCATTATTTGTACGGGGTTAAGTTTGAAATTTTTACTGATCATAAGAGTCTGAAGTATCTGTTCACTCAGGCTGAGTTGAACATGAGACAACGTCGTTGGATGGATCTACTTAAAGATTATGACTGCGAGATCAAGTACCATCCAGGTTCTGCGAATCTCACAGCCGATGCTCTTAGTCGCAAGGTGAGAGCCTCTGCACTTCAGACCAGTGCTATGATTAGTACTATCCAGGATTGTTGTTCGTTGGGATTTAATTTCAAACATCGGAAAGGTATGGAGAGCATTCGTGTTGCTACTATTTTATCTGAGCCAATTTTGTTCGCTCGGATTCGAGATGCTCAGATGTCTGATCTCAAGACTCAGAGATTAGCTCGGTTGGCTGGTGGAGATAGTAATTTCCATTATCAGTCTAATGGTCTTCTGTGTTTGTCTAATCGGGTTGTAGTACCAGAGGATGATACTTTGAGGGAAGAGATCTTATCTCAGGCCCATCGAAGCAAGTTGAGTGTTCATCCGGGAAGCAATAAGATGTATAAAGATTTGAGGACACGATTTTGGTGGAAAGGGATGAAGCGCAGCGTTTATCAGTTTGTTTCCAAGTGTCTTGTTTGTCAGCAGGTTAAGGCAGAGCACCGTCGACCGGGAGGATTATTGCTGAACATACCTATTCCTGAATGGAAGTGAGAGCATATCGCGATGGACTTCATTACTCACTTACCATTGTCTTCGAGGAATAGTGATGCTATTTGGGTAGTGGTGGATCGACTCACCAAGTCTGCTCATTTTCTGCCATATAACCGTGATTTCACTTTCGATTGTATGGCTCGCTTGTATATTCAAGAGATTTTACGTCTGCATGGAGTGCCAGTCAGTATTGTTAGTGACAGAGATCCTCGTTTTACCTCACGATTTTGGGGTAGTTTCCAGTCAGCATTGGGCACTTCACTAAGTTTGAGTACGGCTTATCATCCAGAGACCGACGGTCAGACAGAGAGGACTATCCGTACACTTGAGGATATGATGCGAGCTTGTGTTATGGATTTCGGACCCGCTTGGCAGGATCATTTGCCTTTGATTGAGTTCGCGTACAACAACAGCTATCATCGTAGTATTGGTATGGCACCATTTGAGGCGTTGTATGGGCGACGTTGTCGTACTCCATTATTCTGGGACGAAGTTGGGGAACGACATGTTGAGGGACCGGAGTTAGTCCAGCAGGCTATTGATAAGGTTGCAGTAATCAAGAAACGGATTAAGATCGCTCAGGATCGACAGGCTAGTTATGCGAACACCAAGCGGCGACCTCTTTATTTTCAGCCAGGTGAGAAAGTGTTTCTCCGAGTTTCGCCTTTTCGCAGGATTTTGAGATTTGGTCTCAAGGGTAAGCTGTCTCCGAGATTTATTGGTCCATTTGAAATATTGGAAAGCGTGGGAGATTTGGCTTACAGACTTGCATTGCCGCCATACCTATCAAGTATTCATGATGTATTCCACGTATCTTTGTTGAGACGATACGTAGCAGATGAGTCTCACATCTTGCATCCCTCTGAAGTTCAACTAAATTCGGATTTGTCTTACGTGGAACGACCAGTGCGGATTCTCGATCGCAAAGACAAGGTATTGCGGAATAAGATCATTCCTCTTGTCTTAGTTCAGTGGCAGCGCAGAGGCACTGAAGAAGCCACTTGGGAGCTAGAGAGTCGTATGCGTTCGGAGCATCCAGAGCTCTTTTGAGTTGTACTGTAGTTGTACTATGGATGTGTGTGTGTGTTTTCCGTTGTAATCCAAAGATCAGTTGTGTTCAACAACAATTGAGATATAATAACAATGTTGTTACTCCTTTTTGTTCATCCTATAAACCTGATTTCGAGGACGAAATCTTTTTAAGGGGGGGAGAATGTAGTATCCCGATTCCTAATTTGGATTAATTATTTTCGGTGGGATCGGAAGGACCGAACCGGGTTCGGATCGTCCGATCATGGTTCGGATCGTCCGAGCCAGATGTCGGATCGTCCGAGCCAGGTGGCTGGACCCGTGGCAGACATGCAGAATTCGGATCGTCCGAGCAAGGGTTCGGATCGTCCGAGACAGGTGGCTGGACACGTAGAACGCATGCAAGGTTCGGATCGTCCGAAGTAGGTTCGGATCGTCCGAAGTGTACCGGATCGGAGCTTCCGAAGTGGATCGGATCGTCCGAACATTGGCTATAAATAGAGGCGCGAGGCTTCATTTCTTACTCGCCATTTCAGAGCGTTCCAGAGCGTTTTAGTCGTTTCTGAGAGGTTTCTAGTCTTTCCCGAGGTTCAGGCACTAGCAGGGAGCTACTGGCTTTGTAGCGGAGCTGTGCTTTAGTTGGGAGCTAGCGGCATCAGCGGGCTAGCGACGGACGAAGGTTTGGAATTGTATCATTATTATTTCAGGATTATCTAGTTAAGTCTGGTAGATAAGTTTTAGTGATGGTTTTCACTTGATGAATAGGCTTGGAATAGACCTGTTTGTCTGGTTTTCCAGTGGATTAGGATTGCAGTGATAGAGGTACGAAAGTACTATCCGAGATATCCTGGTCGAGTATACATTCTTATATGTGTTGCATGATTATGTGGTGCATTGATATATGTCATATGATGCATGCTATTATGTCACGCTGTATGATGCATGTTGCATTTCATGTTGAGCCGTATCTCCTTCGAGATAGCCTTTACTGTTGAGCTGTATCTCTTTCGAGATAAGCTATATCTTGTGGGGCCGCTCAGCCCTGTCTTGTGTTGTGGACGCATGGACACCGAGAGTACACAGTGGCCGACGGGTCCGGAGGGCTTCGGTGATCCGGGACATTTTAGGTCCACGTCTGTTCTTGTAGTGGATGCAGTGACCCAGAGGAGTACCGCGCGCACTATCCACTTGGCGCCTCTAGACTGAGCATATTGAGATCCTTTGTTACTCCTGTTTCTTGACTACCCTGGTATCATATCATAGCATGTGCATTTCATATAGGTTTGTATACTCATGCTTTTGTACTGGGCGTTCTTATCGCTCATGTCCTTGGTTTTGTTTATCTTGGACACCCCATTCCCACGGGGCAGGCCTTAGGTTGGACAGCTCAGGAGGAGGAGGAGGAGGACGTTGAGTAGCTGGTTGGTTTAGTTCTTCGGTATCTTTTGTTAGAGTAGGTGCCCGTCGAGCCAAGTGTTGGCCGAGTGTTCACAATGAAACTCTATGTATAAGCAATCTTTATTTTAATAATATTTGAATTTATTAATTTGGCGCATCTTTATCTTTATACCCATGCTAGTTGCATAGATAAAGTCCTTGAATATACAAATAGTAGAAAGAATATGAGATGCTCATATGATGAGTATCATGAAACTCATATTTGGAATACTGTATATTCTAAACCGTTCCTAGTCGATTCAGCCGCCACTAAGAAGGATAAAGGCCGCTCGAGTTAGAGACTAGTATCTGCGATGTGAGTACCATGTTTCATTGGTAGGGGACATTGTGATGTCCGAGCATGCAGATAGGTGCTCCTGGTAGAGTGCACTGAACAACCCTCCATAAAAGGACTTTCCAAGTGGTTCTCACTTATCGAGTGGAAAAGTCCTGGTTTATGGTTGTACAGAATTAGTCCTTATGACCCGGGACAACATTGAGACTCTATGTGCTAGCGTTTCACTTTGACTTGTTTACCGACTCTTATGGGGTCATTAGGTGGCAAGGTTGGGTGTTACGGCGAAACATATAGGAGTCGATGCATTGTAGTCGGGGATTCACCGCTTACCTTCGGGTATGGATATCCTATGTGTTTTTCATGTATATGTGGGTTGAAATCTCTGATCAGAGTATGGTGGTAATTATGAAAGGGGTTTCATAGATTACACCATCGAAAGGATATGAGATGCTCATATGATGAGTATCATGAAACTCATATTTGGAATACTGTATATTCTAAACCGTTCCTAGTCGATTCAGCCGCCACTAAGAAGGATAAAGGCCGCTCGAGTTAGAGACTAGTATCTGCGATGTGAGTACCATGTTTCATTGGTAGGGGACATTGTGATGTCCGAGCATGCAGATAGGTGCTCCTGGTAGAGTGCACTGAACAACCCTCCATAAAAGGACTTTCCAAGTGGTTCTCACTTATCGAGTGGAAAAGTCCTGGTTTATGGTTGTACAGAATTAGTCCTTATGACCCGGGACAACATTGAGACTCTATGTGCTAGCGTTTCACTTTGACTTGTTTACCGACTCTTATGGGGTCATTAGGTGGCAAGGTTGGGTGTTACGGCGAAACATATAGGAGTCGATGCATTGTAGTCGGGGATTCACCGCTTACCTTCGGGTATGGATATCCTATGTGTTTTTCATGTATATGTGGGTTGAAATCTCTGATCAGAGTATGGTGGTAATTATGAAAGGGGTTTCATAGATTACACCATCGATGCAACCACAACATGACACATAGTATCGATTCATTGACAACTCTTGATAAACCAATAGTTGTCGAATCGGTCGGGATATATGAGTTGAAGGGACCGTACTGTACGCTAACCATAATTGAATGGTTCTTGCAGGCACTATCATGTGATACCTAGGGAATCACGTAAGCGATGCTGCTAGGCGTTTAACGTGATTGGTTGGGTACTATCAGACTTGAGTTCTGACGTTCTTACTATCAAGGAGTTGATAAGTAAGAATGGAGCAATTGGGGTATGCTCGTATAAGGACATGTTTAGTCCGAATCACATGGAGATGTGAACCCACGGCTAGTTGTATCAATGAACCATTGAGGGCCACACAAGTACTGGCTTTGTAAATCCCGATGAGAAGTAAAATAGTTCAATGTGTTGAACGGCTTATAAATGTGTTTATAAGCGTTAAGAAAAATAGAAGTTTGACTTCTAAGAGAGAAATATAAATTTTAATTTATGGAAGTGTTCCTAAGATTAAAATTTGGCCAAGTAAATAATGTAGTTGAAAATTGTGATTTTCATAAACATTATTGGGGACTAAATTAAATTAATTCAAGTGTTGAATTAATTAAACACTAGTGGACCTAGTAGAGTCCAAATAATTAAATATAATTCAAGTGTTGAATTAATAATATTGAGTCTAGTAGAGCTCAATTAAAATAATTATTTAACTAGTGGGACTTGAATAAATTCAAGTAGTATTTAATTAATCTCAAATGTGTTTGAGATAATTAAAATTTAGTCCATGGTTTTTAATGTGTTAAAAACCATATTATATATATGCATGACATGCTAGGGTTTGCATGCTTGGGAGGTGAAGAGGTGTGGAATACTTTTTATTAAAAAATTCAAAAGCATGCAACTTTTGTCTCCCAACTTTTCCCACACTTAAGTCTAGACTTCACTCCCTCATTCCCTCCTCCTCTTGGCCGAAACTTCTTCCCTCTTCTCTCTCAAATTTTTCTTCATTGTGTTCTTCAATTTGTTGAGAACAAAATTTCTCCTTGAAAAATCCTTTTGATTTTCTAGTGCAAATCAAGAGGGGATTTACATAGCTAAGTGGTGGGCCTAATTCTTGAAGAGGAAAAGATGAGCTTGTAGACTTGTCTTCCATTTGAAGAGCTTTGTTGTTCACAACAAAGTTGGTGCCATCATCAACTTCTTGAAGTTGATAGGTCATGAAATTTCTAACACCCTATGTATGTTTTGGTGTTGTTTGTAAATATTACACAAATAAATGTGGGGGCCGAAATTTTTGAGCTATAAAATTTAATTTTTGACTTCCGTTGCGTTTCCGGCCTCCGTAACCGGTCCGCTTTCAAGTGGTATCAGAGCTATGGTTACGGTTTTTTGTGTAATATTTGCATAATATTATGTTGAGATCAATTTCTAACCGTTTGAGATTTTTTGGTGCAACAAAATGCAAGGACCGAAATTTTAGAAACAAAAAAAAAAAAAAATGTTTTTTCGGGGCTGCCCGAAAATTTCGGACAGCCGAGGGGCAGCCCAAGGGGCTGCCCGAAATGCTTCAGTTTTTAAATTAAAAAAAAAAATTTTTTTGTTGCCGGAATCCGGCGACGGAGCTCCGGCGACGGCGATGACGGCTAGGGTTTCCAAAAGTGTTTTGGATAATCTTAGTGTCATGGGCCTTGTGTTGTTGGGCCATTAGATGGTCAACATATTTTGTGAAATTTAAATGGGCCAAAATATTTTTGGTGAAAAAATGGTTTTTGGGCCCTTAAGTTTAAATTTACAATTGTTGCACATATTTTCTCATAAAATAAATAATTGAAGTTGGACTTTAATTATTTATAGTAAATTGTGATTTACAAGAAATTCGATTATAAATAAATTAATTTGAAAGTAGACAAAGGAGTTTGTATACTTTGTTAATTTAATTTATAATTGTGGCGGTTAGTGATTGGATCAAGATATATAATATTGGATCAATTAATTATAGTGATAATTAATTGATGGTGTATGATATGTGATATTATGCATGAAGGATGATCAAAAGCCCAAGCCCAATTTGATAGGTGTATGCTAGGATATTTGTGTTGAATGATTGTAATAATTATCAATTTAAAGTGGGCTTGGTTTATGGCCCGTTCCCACCCCCATGAGATGTATCCCTATGTGTCATGGATATTTAAATGTAAATATTAGAATAGTGGAAGATCAAGATTGGAAGATGGTGGCCTTGGTGATTATGAAGATCGAAGACATGTAATATTGGATGCTAATGTAATAATTTAGTTGCATTGCATCCCTGCATTTACCCTAGGATTGGACCTAGGCCCGTGTTTGGCTCACACGGGCCATTAGTTTTGGGGCAATTGATCATCCTTGTACTGTTTTCTGTTTATAATATATGCATGATATGTTATAAATAATGAGTATGTGCGTTATTATTATTATAATAACAAAGTTGCATGAATCCGGCAAACATACGATCAAACATGGCGAGCTTTTAAAATAAAATTAATGATGAGACCTTTCAAAATTAAAAAACCCTCATTTTGAATAAGATTCAAAATAAATATCAAGTCCGAAAAGGGGAATTATAAATTTGTTTATAATTTCCTTGTCTTCCATCGACAATGGATGCATGATGAACGCTACCCGTACTCGGGGCTCGGCTCATATTATTGAGGGGGCCCTGGGTGCCGGAAAGCTGTGACATCCATTGACATGGTGATGTGAACTACGTGGAACTCCCATGATTTCGGCTCATATTATTGAGGGAACTCATGGCGACCGTCCATTAAGGTTCAATATCGATGGGTTAGGCTTGACACGTAAAGATGAACGACGTCATATTATTGGGTCCTAATCAAACGTGAGACAAAAGTATACGTAGAGGGTTGCATGGCGATGCAATTGGAAACTACCTTTTAGGAGTTGTGATGGCCGATATTATTCGGGATCACAATTCGCTAATTGGACCTTACGTACCTACTGAGGAAAGTGTTTCCCGTTTTCACTAGAGGGTAGTGAAAATGTCAAAACAGTGGGAGCGATAATTTATGAAGTTAAAGTCCAAACTTCATATCTTACTAAATATTTAAAATAGTCATCAACATTTATCTGTTTTTACTTTTCAGTACAAATCGACAATGTCTTCGATGCGCAATCCGATATCTATAATACTCGACAAACACATATTAACTGGACCTAATTACCTCACTTGGCTAAGAAACCTGAAAATCGTCTTGAATTCGGAAAATGTAGCATATACACTGACTGAGTCGCCCCCTGTTGAGGCTCCGACTGAATGCAATCCTGAGGAATTGCAGGCTTACATGGATATGATCTTGCCTTCGGAGTTGACCACCGACGTGTTGCTGTTATCGCTGTCTAGCTCATTTGATCCTTTTGTGGTGAACTTCAACATGAACAAGATGGAACCGACCCTTGAGGAGTTGGTGAATATGCTTGTTACCTTTGAGTCCACTATCAAGAAAGAGAAGTCGGTTCTTTATGTGGGTTCTTCATCTGGTACGAAGATTGATCCACATGGGAATGGAAAGAAGAGTTCTTTCCAACGTCCCAAGAAGAACGTGCCCTTGATGAGGCAATCTCTGAATCCCATTGAGGCAGCCAGACCAGTTAAGGCTGACAAGACTGGTGATGTTTGTCATCACTGCAAGAAGCCTGGACATTGGAAGCGAAATTGCAAGGAATATCTGGCCCAGAAGTGTTCTGGAAACGGTATGTTCTAAATTTAAGTAAACATTTCAATTAACTCCACTTCTTGGGTATTAGATACCGGTTGTGACTCACATCTCTGTCATGGGTTACAGGTGATGGGAAGAAGTAGGAAGCTTAAGGAAGGTGTGACCTTCTTTAGGATGGACAATGGAGCAAGAGTTGCTGCCAAGGCTATTAAGGATGTTTACTTATTATTGAACGATAGTTTAAGTTAATGAGATGTTTTGTTTGTACCTAATTTTTTTGTAAAAACATTGTTTCCATTTCTATGCTGATAAAAATGGATATTCTTGTTTATTTTGCAAAGGTGTTTGCAACATTTACATGAATGAATGTTTGATTGGTACTTGAGAACTTGAAAACGATCTCTATAACTTAAAATTAAAAGATATTCCATTAAATGTCCATTCAAAGGCAGACACCATATGAGATATGGATGGGTAAGCCTCCCAAATATTCTTATTTTAGAATATGGGGAGCCCTGCTAATGTAAAGCAGGTAGTGGGAGATAAAATTGGACTGTTGATCCATTTTATGTTACTTTGTGGGATATCCAAAGAATTAAGTTGGATATTATTTCTATCATCCCCAAGAAACAAAGGTGTTTGTTTCTAGGAATGCAATCTTTTTGGAAAAGGATTTTCTATTGGATTGAAAAAGGGAGATGATAGAACTCGAAGAGGTTCGAGAGAAACCCGCAATTATAGAACCCACACCCGATGAGCCAAGAGAGGAGATACAAGCTCCTAGCAGATACGAGAAAGTCTCGAGACCACCTATGAGGTATGGTCAGCTTCTTGAAGAGGGCCATGATGAGCCTAACCATGGATGTGATTCAAGGACCTTCAAGGAAGCATTATCTGATGCCGATTCATCCAAGTGGCTTGAAGCAATGGAATCTGAGTTGAATTCCATGCATTCGAACCAAGTGTAGGATCTTGTGGATCCACCTGAGGGAACTGTTCCCACAGGGACTTGGGGCGGATGGGAAGGTATTGACCTTCAAGGCGCGATTGGTGGCAAAAGGATGTACTCAAAGACAAGGAGTTGACCTTGAGGAAACCTTTTCCCAATCGCAATGTTCAAGTCCATAAGGATTTTGCTTGCCATAGCTGCATGGTATGACTATGAGTTATGGCAGATGGATGTTAAGACAGTCTTTCTTAATGGGGATTTTAAGAAAGTGATTTACATGTCTCAACCTGAAGGGTTTACATCTGTCGGAAGTGAGCATTTGGTATGCAAACTTCAGAGATCTATTTATGGTCTAAAGCAGGCATCAAGGAGTTGGAACCTTAGATTCGATAGTACAATCAAAGAGTTTGATTTACTATGAATCCTGAGGGACCCTATGTGTATAAGAAGGTCAGTGGGAGTGTTGTGACATTCCTGGTGTTATATATTGATAACATTCTACTCATTGGGAATGATGTAGGAATGTTGCAATCAACTAAGATATGGTTAGAAAGCAAGTTCTCGATGCAGGATTTGGGTGAAGCATCTTTTGTATTGGGATACAGATCTATAGAGATAGATCGAAAAGATGACTTGATCTCACCCAGTCCACATACATTGATACCATCGTGAAGCGGTTCTCGATGGATGAGTCCATGAGAGGACATCTACCAATGTGTCATGGCGTGTCCCTATCCAAGTCTGTCTCTTGAGACAGATGCAGAGATAGTGGCGATGACACGCATTCCGTATGCTTCGGCAATTGGTAGCATCATGTATGTGATGATATCTACACGTCCTGACGTGGCGTTTGCACTATGTGTAGTGAAAAGATATCAATCGAACCCTGGTTTTCCACACTGGAAAGCTGTGAAAGACATTCTCAAGTAGTTGAGAAGGACCAATAAGTTGTTCTTGGTCAATGGGGTGGAGAACTGAAATTGGAAGGCTATACCGACTTTAGCTTCCAAAGCGATATCGATGACCCGAAGTCAACCTCTAGTTTTGTATTCATGCTCTATGGTGCTGCTGTCTCTTGGAAGAGTTCCAAGCGAGACAATACTACGGATTCCAGCACAGAGGCCGAATACATTGCTGCATTAGATGCAGCAAGGGAGGCTGTTTGGATAAGGAATTTCGTCTAAGAGTTGGACGTCATTCCTAATGGAATTGCTCCTGTCCCGGTGTTGTGTGACAACACGGGAGCTTTAGCTCAAGCAAAGGAGCCAAGGTCTCATCAGAAGTCCAAACATGTATTGAGAAAGTACCACATCCTCGGAGAGATTGTGGGAAAAGGAGAAGTGTCGATTGACACAGTCGGCTCCGCGGACAATGTTGTTGATCCACTGGCTAAGCCTTTACCTGGACCAATATTCGACAAGCATCGCGAATCAATGGATCTGAAAGCATATGGGTAGTTGGCTCTAGTGCAAGTGGGAGATTGTTAGAGTAGGTGCCTGTCGAGCCAAGTGTTGGCCGAGTGTTCACAATGAAACTCTATGTATAAGCAATCTTTATTTTAATAATATTTGAATTTATTAATTTGGCGCATCTTTATCTTTATACCCATGCTAGTTGCATAGATAAAGTCCTTGAATATACAAATAGTAGAAAGAATATGAGATGCTCATATGATGAGTATCATGAAACTCATATTTGGAATACTGTATATTCTAAACCGTTCCTAGTCGATTCAGCCGCCACTAAGAAGGATAAAGGCCGCTCGAGTTAGAGACTAGTATCTGCGATGTGAGTACCATGTTTCATTGGTAGGGGACATTGTGATGTCCGAGCATGCAGATAGGTGCTCCTGGTAGAGTGCACTGAACAACCCTCCATAAAAGGACTTTCCAAGTGGTTCTCACTTATCGAGTGGAAAAGTCCTGGTTTATGGTTGTACAGAATTAGTCCTTATGACCCGGGACAACATTGAGACTCTATGTGCTAGCGTTTCACTTTGACTTGTTTACCGACTCTTATGGGGTCATTAGGTGGCAAGGTTGGGTGTTACGGCGAAACATATAGGAGTCGATGCATTGTAGTCGGGGATTCACCGCTTACCTTCGGGTATGGATATCCTATGTGTTTTTCATGTATATGTGGGTTGAAATCTCTGATCAGAGTATGGTGGTAATTATGAAAGGGGTTTCATAGATTACACCATCGATGCAACCACAACATGACACATAGTATCGATTCATTGACAACTCTCGATAAACCAATAGTTGTCGAATCGGTCGGGATATATGAGTTGAAGGGACCGTACTGTACGCTAACCATAATTGAATGGTTCTTGCAGGCACTATCCTGTGATACCTAGGGAATCACGTAAGCGATGCTGCTAGGCGTTTAACGTGATTGGTTGGGTACTATCAGACTTGAGTTCTGACGTTCTTACTATCAAGGAGTTGATAAGTAAGAATGGAGCAATTGGGGTATGCTCGTATAAGGACATGTTTAGTCCGAATCACATGGAGATGTGAACCCACGGCTAGTTGTATCAATGAACCATTGAGGGCCACACAAGTACTGGCTTTGTAAATCCCGATGAGAAGTAAAATAGTTCAATGTGTTGAACGGCTTATAAATGTGTTTATAAGCGTTAAGAAAAATAGAAGTTTGACTTCTAAGAGAGAAATATAAATTTTAATTTATGGAAGTGTTCCTAAGATTAAAATTTGGCCAAGTAAATAATGTAGTTGAAAATTGTGATTTTCATAAACATTATTGGGGACTAAATTAAATTAATTCAAGTGTTGAATTAATTAAACACTAGTGGACCTAGTAGAGTCCAAATAATTAAATATAATTCAAGTGTTGAATTAATAATATTGAGTCTAGTAGAGCTCAATTAAAATAATTATTTAACTAGTGGGACTTGAATAAATTCAAGTAGTATTTAATTAATCTCAAATGTGTTTGAGATAATTAAAATTTAGTCCATGGTTTTTAATGTGTTAAAAACCATATTATATATATGCATGACATGCTAGGGTTTGCATGTTTGGGAGGTGAAGAGGTGTGGAATACTTTTTATTAAAAAATTCAAAAACATGCAACTTTTGTCTCCCAACTTTTCCCACACTTAAGTCTAGACTTCACTCCCTCATTCCCTCCTCCTCTTGGCCGAAACTTCTTCCCTCTTCTCTCTCAAATTTTTCTTCATTGTGTTCTTCAATTTGTTGAGAACAAAATTTCTCCTTGAAAAATCCTTTTGATTTTCTAGTGCAAATCAAGAGGGGATTTACATAGCTAAGTGGTGGGCCTAATTCTTGAAGAGGAAAAGATGAGCTTGTAGACTTGTCTTCCATTTGAAGAGCTTTGTTGTTCACAACAAAGTTGGTGCCATCATCAACTTCTTGAAGTTGATAGGTAATGAAATTTCTAACACCCTATGTATGTTTTGGTGTTGTTTGTAAATATTACACAAATAAATGTGGGGGCCGAAATTTTTGAGCTATAAAATTTAATTTTTGACTTCCGTTGCGTTTCCGGCCTCCGTAACCGGTCCGCTTTCATCTTTTTGATTCGATATGGTTGTACCGTATATTTCATTTTAGTTGAGTTGTCCTGGATTTTTGATTGGGTTGTATAACTATCTTTTGGTGACAGTTTTCCGCCTTTATTTCTGATTGTTTTTAATTAAGTTAATCGCATGCTTAGTTCTTGATTAGTAGGTGATTCTGGAACGGGTCACTACAGATTGACTGACTTGTTGAGGGTTGGGCTTGGACCAATCGAACCGTCTAACAGAGACGATTCCAATTATGTATATCCGGCGCCGGGAGGAGCGGTACACAGCGCCGGCGAAATTTTGAACGGAAATGGTGTGTTTTCAGACGTGAAATTGAAGGTGTTTCCGGACTCCAAATGTTCTGAAATTTTGCAGGTAGAGTCGCCGAAGGAGGGCGGTTCAGATGGTGGTGGTGGGCGGCCGGCATCCGGCGGCGGAAGCATGGCGGCAGAGAGGCGTGAATAGTGACGAATTTAGTGTGTTTTTTCGCATCTTTTAGTGTGTGTTTTTTCAGAGAAAATTTTTTGAGGGCAAAATGATTTTTTTGGTTTAGGGTTTAGGGTTTTTTTTTTAAAAAAAAAAAAAAAACACCGCCAGCAGCGGGGGGTTTAGGCAGACCCCTACCTGTATATATCCACAAAATAAACAGTAACAAAATACAGAATACAAAATAAAAAAGCTAAAAGAAGAGGTGAAAAAAACCAAAACCTCCTCAAAAAGGCTAAAGCAGTAGAAACTAGAAAAACAAAGAAATCTAGGGAAGTAAAGACAAACGCAAAACTAACCCTAGAATACTACTAAAGAGCGCCAAACTAAACAAATACAAGCAGCGCTAAAGACCACATACTGAGGAAGACCAAATGATAGCTGCTAGATGAAAACAGAAGCCAAGCAGAAACTCTCATCCAGAAGCTATCACCCTGGTAAATCGAATCTGATAACGGTATGAAGCCCACCAGTCAAAAAAATGACCTGACCTGGAAGCCACTGTACAAAGACGATCAAAGAACAAAAGTTGATCGCAATCCAGCCAGAACAAAAAAGATCCACCATCTGAAGCAAGCGAATAAAGTGATAAAGTCCATGAAGTATAAGTCTGACTAAAGTCGCAACAATGCAGGGGGTCATCCAGAAAGAACCCCTGAACCACCACAACCTCCAGCAAATATCTATGCAAGAATAGAAGCAGCGGGCAAGGAGAACCCTGCAGTAAACGCCCGCCAAGAACCAGGAATAAGTCATAGATAAGCACCAACAGAAATAGTGCTGTAGTCCACCCGGAGCCAACCAGGACAAACACATCTTGTGCCAGTGTCTGGGCCCACTAGCACAGAGCAAATGAGAATGACAAACAAACTCCAAGAGCAATATACCTGCAACAAAAATATATATATATATATATATATATATGTATAAATGTCCAAACAGATATGATATAGAAAGAGATCCAAAAAGAGGAAAGGACACAAATGGCTAAGAGTATCTATATCTGAGGTAAGGGAGCCCGGAACGATCCGAACGTGCAAGGATGGAGATATCTCTAGGTAGTGAAGGACCTAACTCTAAGGTAGTATTCCTGAGTAAATGAGCCCTCGCCGCCAAGGCATCCGCCACTGAATTCCCTTCCCGGTAAATATGCGATAGATGAACTGAACGCCCCCTCATCAGCAAAAGAATCCGTGTAACAATATGCTCAAGACCCCAAGTACATCGGCGGGAGCGAAGTATAAGAAGAGATATACGAGAGTCAGTCTCAATCCAAAGAGGGAAGAAATTAAGATCAGAAGAAATGAGAAGACCCCTCCAAATAACCCAAAGTTCTGCCCGTATATTGGCCCCAACTCCAATGAACTCACTGAAAGAAACCAGCACCTGACCAGAGGAGTCACGAACAACACCACCAACAGTAGAAGCTCCAGGACTACCTCTCGAACTCCCATCCACATTGAGTTTGAAGCACCCAACCGGCGGTCTCAACCAACGGACAATCGCCATTTTATGTACCCGACGCATATCAACAAAAAACCCCAGCGACCTCGCAGCATGCAAAACACCACGCCAGTGCATGGGCTTAACAGTAGACGCAGCGTGAGCGAGACGTAAATAGGACAAAACCTGAGACTTAACAGTCTCCCCAGAAATGTGGAAATGACGGTGTTTCGCATCATTCCTAGCTGTCCAGAGAAACCATAAAACAATGAAAGGCAAAAACTCCTTCACGTGGCCTCTAGGTGTCCACCCCGGATGCCTCTTCCAAGCACTGAGGAAGAGTCAGAAATCACTAGTAAGGGGAATACGGACACGAAAAGCAGCCCCAAAGTAATGCCATACAGACCTGGCAATAGGGCTATCAATGAAAATGTGCGTGAATGTCTCAGGCATCTCACAGCACTGACATTTAGACGCCAACTTGAAACCACGACGCTGGAGCACATCGTCAACTGGAAGCCATTGATGCCAAAACCTCCAGAGGAAGAAAGACATAGTAGGCCTCAGCCAACTGCCCTAGCAAGGAGTGTATATATCAGACACTTGGTCTCTCAGGCGGACAAGCTCCCAAGCGGATTTCAGCGAAAAAACACCATCAGAACTATGCACCCAAATGACCGAATCGGGCTCACCCGATGCAATAGGGATCAGAGTAATAGTCTCAGCAACAGAGGGGGGGACGACTGAACAGAGTAAATCAAAATCCCAAACCCCATCTGAAATAAAATGAGAAACACGAACACTACGGTCCCCCTGAACCAGAATCTGACTAGACAAGGGGACATCCCCACACCATATATCATCCCAAAAATTAACATCTCCCACCCCAACTCTCCATCGAATACCAGACTCAGCACGAGGCCTAATCTGAAGCAAACGACGCCAAGTGGGAGAAATGAACCCAGCAGATGAAACGCAAGCGGGATGCATCAACTGGCAGTATTTCCTCATCATGAATTTGGCCCATAGGGATGAACCTTGACGAAAACGAAACCACAATTTAATGGAGAAGCTTTCCACAATATCTTTGAGCCTGCGAAATCCAAGACCCCCTTCGGAGACAGGAAGACATGCACGAGACCACCTCGCCCAATGCCATTTCTTATCCAAGGGTCTGGACCCCCACAGGAAACCATTGAAAAGATTCTCGAGCCTCTCCATAACTGCCAGAGGGGGCGGGACAACCTGAAACATGTACAGGGGAACAGAAAGAAGGACACTCCTAAGGAGGGTCATACGACTCCCCGGGGAAAGAGTTTTAAGTTCCCAACCCTCCAACTTCTTACCCACCATCTGCACAAGGGGATCAAAAAGAGAGCAAACTCTATTCCCACGAAACAAAGGAACTCCGAGGTATTTGATAAGAAATGACCCTCCCCAAACCCAGTGATACGAAGGACACGAGAACGGGTACGATTAGAACACCTCGGAGGCAAAATAAGAACACTCTTAACGGCATTCACCAACTGCCCCGAGCAGTTTTCATAGTGATGCAAAAAAGTCATGAGACTGTTCATCTCACGAGTCCCACCATTGGCAAAAATAATGATATCATCAGCATAAGCCAGATGGGAAAGAGTGAGATCGCAACCAGATCGATACCTAATCGCAGGAAATTGTCGATAAAGACGATCAAGACCACACGAAAGGTACTCAGCCCCCAGAATGAAAAGAAGAGGGGACAAAGGATCACCCTGCCGGAGACCCCTGGTAGATCCAAAGAACCCAGTGAGGGTACCATTGATATTCACGGAAAATTGGCAATGAGAAATGCAGGCAGATATCATCGACACTACCTGCTCCGAAAAACCATAATGCCTCAAAACATCCAACAGAAAAGACCATTGGACCCTATCATAGGCTTTAGCCATGTCCAACTTCAAAATAACATTGCCACCACGAGTGGGGAGAGAAAGACTATGAGTAAGATCCTGAGCAAGGAGGATATTATCCGAAATCATCCTCCCTGGAACAAAGCCACTCTGATTCCACGAAACAAGCCTCTCCGCCACCTCCTTCAGTCGAGAGTACAAAAGTTTGGAAATAATCTTATTAGTCACATTACACAGGCTGATAGGACGAAAGTCCGACCAAGTCTGGGCACCCAGGACTTTAGGAATCAAAGTGATCGTGGTGGCAGTAAACCCCTGTGGCATGGGACTACCCCGAAAGAAATCCAGGACCGCATCCAAAACATCTTGATGGACAATCTCCCAGCAATGCTGAAAGAAAGCCGAAGAGAAGCCATCAGGCCCCGCCACACTATCACGATGGATGGAGAAAACAGTCGTCCGAACCTCCTCTAAAGAAGGAGGAGCAGCAATATTGGCATTCTCCAACTCCAAAATCACCAAGGGGAAATCAGAAAAATCTGGGCAAGAAAGCACAGAAGGGTCCCCAGTAAGCAGGTTTTCAAAAAAGGCGGCTCCCGACTGCTGAATAAGCTCATGGGAAGTAAGGCAAGAACCATTATCCCAAATACGAAAAATCTTATTGGCCACCTGATGAAACTTAAAATTAATAATTTATTATATGTTAAAACCTGTATTTTAAAATTTTAAGTTTCATTAAAATTATAAATTATGTTATTTTAGTATTATTTGTTTATATTTAAATGTCTTACTAAATTTGTTTTATTTTCAGGTTTTTTTACGTGTTGGTAAAATAATGATAACTCAAGCTAGAAAATTCAAATGGAGGTGACTCAAACATGGTTGGAATCCTTGAAAAGTTATCTACAACTTTGCAGAAGACATGATTGCCTAAAAAGCTCATTAAGATGATCAAATTGTGCAAAGATCAAAAGGAGGACACATTTACTTTTACTGTGACCATCATTTAGTAAAAAATTCATAACTATTTCAATATTTATCCAAATGAGGTGAATCAAGTGGCCAAACTCATCTACACAAAATTCCCCACATGTTTGAGGCCTTAATCAGAGTCAAAGTGGTGAGAAAAGTCGTGGAACAAGGCATTGAAAGAAGGGACATGGAATTGGAGTTGAGGAGACAAAGAATACTATTACAACTACATGGCATTAATAGAATTTTTGACCCTTTCTCTCATTTGGTCTATAAATAGAGGCCTTGTGCTAGCTTGAGAATCATTCTATTTCATTGTAAAATATAGTGTGAGTGTGTATCAAAGTTCTAAGTTCCAATATATTTTCTTTCATGTTCTCAACTATGAGTGATATTTTAGTATTGATCAAAAGTAAACTTATGGCAAGCTAAATCTATTATGTCAAGGTGAAGAGGATGCATTCTTGGTGAAGTAAGATTGTTTATATTTTGTATATTCTTTCTTTATTTCTTTTCATTTAGCTAACTTATTTTTATTGTAGGTATAAAAATGAATTATTTGTTGTTATCAATTTACATCAAATGATTGATACCATTAAAGTGGTTATCTTGATTTGTTGTTTAATTTTGATACAATAAATATTTCATCACTTATTATTATATATATAGATATATATATATTTATATAATAATATCATAATATTTCATTTAGACGATAGTGTGGCTCTGCCGGTTGTTTTAAATGAAATATTATGATTTAATACTAACATCTAACAATCTAACATTTACTTTATCGCAACTAACTTTTATTTTTCGCATCTAACTTTTACTTTCTCGCAACTAACTTTTACTTTTCCGCAACTAACATTTACTTTATCGCAACTAACTTTTACTTTACTGCAATTTACTTATTAAATCAATATATTTCATTTAGGAAATAGCGTGGCTCTGCCGGTTGTTCTAAATAAAATATAATGATTTAATCTAACATTTACTTTATGCAATTATTTATTTATATAGTTATAATATAATCATAGGTACGATATATAAAATATCGGTTAGTTCGGTATTTTCTATAGTGGGAACTATATTATATTATGTATGTGTTTAATTTTCTTGGAACCATTATTTATGGTGGTTTCTTTTGTTTTACTTAAACAATATTATATAAACCAAGAATAAATCGTCAAGCCTTGACAATATTTATAATTTGTAAACTTCAGTCTTGCATTTGGTAATCTATAAATTAATAAATTTAAACTCAAAATAACCTCTCTGTGGATCGATCTCGTGACAACCTACACTTGGGTGAATTATTATTAAGTCGTAGCAAGTTTTTGGCGCCGTTGCCGGGGAGGTATAAATTAAGTTTATATTTGTTATTTATGTTTTATTTATAAGTATTGTGTGTTTTACTTGTATGAGTGTTTGGAGTCGAAAAAAAAGTGGTAGACTTATTCGAGTATCTGAAAATAATTTAAATATGGATGATAATTCAAATAATCAAGATAATGATAATAATAACAATAATAATAATAATAATCAAGAACATGATCAATTAAGAACACTTAGGCACCATATGAACCCTATTAGAACTAGTGCCCCATCTTGTTTAGTTTTTCCTCCCGATGCATCTAATTTCAATTTTAAACCTCAAATTATTCAACTTTTACCAAATTTTCATGGCTTAGGTTCTGAAAATCCATATTTACATCTAAGAGAATTTGAGGAAGTTTGTAACACTTATAATGATCAAAATTGTAGCATGGATATAGTTCGATTAAAGCTTTTCCCTTTTTCTTTAAAAGATAAAGCTAAAACATGGCTACAAAATTTAAGATCAAGTTCAATAAGATCATGGGAAGAAATGCAACAACAATTTTGTCAAAAAGTTTTTCCCTTCCCATAGAACAAACTCTTTTAAAAGACAAATTACAACTTTTTCTCAAAAACAAGGAGAAACGTTTTATCAATGTTGGGATAGATATAAAGAATTACTTAATACATGCCCACATCATGGTTTTGAAACATGGAGAATAGTTTCTCACTTTTATGAAGGTCTAATACCTAAAGATAGGCAAATGATAGAATTCATGTGTAATGGAACTTTTGAAGATAAAAACCCAAATGAAGCTATGGAATATTTGGATTCATTAGCAGAAAATGCTCAAAATTGGGATAATATAGGCACAATAGAACCACCAACAACTAAAAACAATAATTCAACAAATGGGAGTGGTATCTATAATCTTAAAGATGATACATATATTCAAGCTAAACTTGCATCTTTAGTAAGAAAAATTGAGTCATTAGAAATGAAAAAGAGTGGTCAATTAAAAAGTATTCAAGAAATTGTTTGTCATATATGTGATACACATGATCATGCTACAAAAGATTGTCCAACATTACCTTCATTTAAAGAATGTCTCCATGAACAAGCAAAATATGTTAACAATTATAAAAAACCAATACTAGATCCTTTTTCACCATCATATAATCCGTGATGGAAAAATCATCCTAATTTTAGTTGGAGGAATGATAATAATGCACAACCGTCACAACAATATTTTCAAAATAAACAAAATCATCAAGGTTATATTCCTTATGTTACACCTCCAAGAAAAAACTTTGAAGATGTAATTCATGTATTTATCCAAAAGCAAGAGTCTATCAGTATTCAAAACAGTCAATCTATGAGTAATTTGAAAGAAACTCTTGCAAAATTTGCATCTGCACTTAATATTCATGAAAAAGGAAAATTTCCATCTCAACCTCAACCTAATCCTAAAATCAAAATCAAGAATTAAAAAATGAAAAAATTGATCAAATAAAATCTGTTATTACCCTTAGAAGTGGTAAAATAGTTAATGATCCATATAGTAATGAAAACAAAGATCATTTAAAATCAAAGAATCATGATACTTTTGAGAATTATGCTACCTTAAATTTTAAGAATAATATGGTGAATGATAAATCATCTGAAATAGTAAATAAGTCAAATAAACCTCCACCATTTCCTCATGCATTAACAAATCATAAAAAACAAAAAAAGTGATTCTGATATCTATGAAGTTTTTAAACAAGTGAAGATAAATATTCATTATTAGATGCTATTAAACAAGTACCTTCTTATGCAAAATTTTTAAAAGACTTATGTACTGTGAAGAGAAAATTGCATGTGAAGAAAAAAGCATTCTTGGCTGAACAAGTAAGTTCTATTCTTCAAAATAATTCTAGTTTAAAATATAAAGATTCTGGTTGTCCAACAATTTCATGTATTATTGGAGAAAATAAAATTAAAAAAGCTTTGTTGGATTTGGGAGCAAGTGTGAATTTACTTCCTTATTCAGTTTATGAAAAACTTAATTTAGGAGAATTAAAACCCATCTGTTACTCTTTTACTGGCGGATAGATCAATCAAAATATCTAGAGGTATTGTAGAAGATGTGTTGGTTCAAGTTGATAAATTCATATATCCTGTAGATTTTATTGTTTTAGATACACAACCAATAGAAGTACATAATGAAATTTCAGTAATATTGGGACGACCATTTCTAGCAACTTCAAATGCTTTAATTAATTGTCGAAATGGAATAATGAAATTGTCTTTTGGAAATATGACTCTAGAACTTAATGTGTTTAATTTATGTAAACAACCAAGTATTGATGAAAATGAAAATGAAGATGATAATGAAATTTAAACAATTGTGGAAGAAAATATACAAGAAGAAAACTTAAGTCAACAATGTGAAGTTTTTTCAGTAGAAAGTTTGGAGTCTGAAAATAATTTTAAAGAAGATGATAATACAAAACTTGAATTAAAAGCTTTACCATTAGAATTGAAATATGTATTTCTTGGTCAAAATAAAACATTTCCTGTTGTAATTTCTTCCACTCTTCTACCAAATCAAGAAGAAGATTTAATTCAATTACTTAAAAAATATAAAAATGCAATTGGATGGACTTTGAAAGATATAAAAGGTATGAATCCTTTAATTTGTACACATAAAATTCACTTGGAAGAAAATGCTAAAACGTATCAACAACCGCAAAGAAGGTTAAATCCACATATGAAAGAAGTTGTTAAGAATGAAGTATTAAAACTATTAGACGCTGGAATTATCTATCCAATCTCAGATAGTAAATGGGTAAGTCCAACACAAGTAGTACCTAAAAAGTGAGGCATCACTGTTATAAAAAATGAAAAAGGAGAGTTATTACAAACTAGGATTCCATCTAGTTGGCGTATGTGTATTGATTATAGAAAATTAAATGATGCAACTAGAAAAGATCATTTCCCACTACCATTTTTAGATCAAATTCTAGAAAAAGTAGCAGGAAATTCTTATTACTGTTTTCTTGATGGGTATTCGGGGTATTATCAAATACCTATATCATTAGAAGATCAAGAAAAAACTACTTTTACTTGTCCTTTCGGAACTTTTGCATTTAAAAGAATGCCATTTGGTTTATGTAATGCTCCGGCTACTTTTCAAAGATGCATGTTAAGTATTTTCAGTGATATGATTGAAGAATATGTAGAAGTTTTTACGGATGATATAACTGTTTTTGGAAACTCATTTGAAAATTGTCTTAAAAATCTAGAAGAAGTATTAAAAAGATGTGAAGAAAAAAATCTTGTTTTAAATTAGGAAAAATGTCATTATATGGTTAAATTTGGGATTGTCTTAGGACATGTGATATCTGAAAAAGAATTGAAGTTGATAAAGCCAAAGTTGATGTTATTTCTAATTTAACATCACCAAAAACAGTCAAAGAAGTTCGATCATTTTTGGGTCATGCAGGATTTTATAGAAGGTTTATAAAAAATTTCAGCATAATATCTAAACCAATGTCAAATCTTTTAACAAAAGATACACAATTCGAATGGACTCAAAAATGTGAAAATGCTTTTAAAAAAATAATTAATCTTTTAATTACATCACCTATTTTACAACCTCCAGATTGGTCTTTACCAATTGAATTAATGTGTGATGCAAGTGATTATGCTATAGGAGCTATGTTAGGACAAAGAAAAGAAGGAAAACCTTATGCAATCTATTATGCTAGTAGAACCTTAAATAGTGCCCAAATAAATTATTCAACTACTGAAAAAGAATTACTTTCAGTAGTATTTGCATTAGATAAGTTTCGATCTTATTTAAGTGGTTCTACTACTATTGTTTACACCGATCATTCTGCCATAAAATATTTATCAAATAAACAAGATGCTAAGCCAAGATTAATACAGGTGGATTTTATTGTTACAAGAATTTGATATTATATTTAAAGATAAAAAAGGAAAAGAAAATGTTGTAGCCGATCATTTATCTAGAATAATGACTGAATCATCTCATAATGAAATACCAATAAATGAAAATTTTCCAGATGATCAGTTGTTTTATGCTACTATTATGCCATGGTTGCTAACATTGTAAATTTTCTTGTGACAAATAAAATGCCTTCTCATTGGAATTCACAGGATAAGAATAAATTCTTGATAGAAGTTAAAAAATTTTATTGGGATGATCCTTACTTATTTAAGTATTGTTCTGACCAAATTTTTCGACGATGCATACCCGACAATGAAGTAAGTAATGTTATTAAATTTTGTCATTCTGAAGCATGTGGAGGTCATTTTTCATCCAATAAAACTAGCTACAAAAATCTTACAATGTGGATTTTATTGGCCGTCTTTATTCAAAGATACGCATTTATTTTGCAAATCTTGTGAAAATTGTCAGAAGATGGGATCAATTTCAAAACGAAACATGATGTCTTTAAATCCAATCATAATTATTGAAATATTTGATAGTTGGGGGATAGATTTTATGGGTCCATTTCCATTATCTTTTGGATATACGTACATTTTAGTTGCTGTTGATTATGTTTCAAAATGGATTGAAGCGATTGCATGTAGAACTATTGATCATAAAGTTGTTATAAAATTTTTAAAAGAAAATATTTTTAGTCGATTTGGAATACCTAGGGCAATAATTAGTGATGGGGGAAGTCATTTTATAAATAAATCATTTTCTTCTTTATTAAGAAAATATGGCATTACACATAAAGTTTCTACCCCATATCATCCTCAAAGTAATGGTCAAGTTGAACTTGCAAATAGAGAAATAAAACAAATTTTAGAAAAAACAGTTAATCCAAATCGAAAAGATTGGTCTTTAAGATTAACTGATGCATTATGGGCATATAGAACTGCATTCAAAACATCATTAGGGATGTCACCATATAGGTTAGTTTTTGGTAAGCATTGTCATTTACCGGTTGAACTTGAACATAAAGCTTATTGGGCAATTAAAGTATTTAATATTAATTTAGATGATGCATCTAAATTAAGAAAATTGCAAATAAATGAACTTGAAGAATTAAGAAATGATGCATATGAAAATTCAAAGATTTATAAAGATAAACTAAAGTCTTTCATGATAAAAATATTATGAGAAAGTCATTTGAAATTGGACAAAAAGTTTTGCTTTATAATTCTCGTTTGCATTTATTTCCAGGTAAACTAAGATCGAGGTGGTCAGGACCATTTATAAGTCAAATTTTTTTATCCTCATGGTGCTGTTGATATTTAAAATCCTAAAAATAATGACGTGTTTAAAGTTACTGGGCAAAGACTTAAGCCTTTTATAGAAAATGAAATTCTTAATGATGAGTTTATGCCTTTATATGATCCACAATAGTTGTTTGATATTTTCATTTTGTTTTGCAGATTCTAGTTCATTTCCCGGTTAAGTGGCGGATAACGGTACTCCGTGACTGTTTAAGTCGGTTTCTTCAGTTTTCCCAAAATAATTGAAATATATATAATAATAATAATATGGATGCGTGTATTATGAATCTTCGTAAATATTTTGCTTGTTTACCTGATAATGCGTTGAAAAAAATTTATAAAGCTAGATGTGAGCGGCTAAGGTTGATGATGTCATATGGCATACCGAGTGATGTCCGTTTGATAATTGAAGCAAAAGTCCGATTGGTTGGGGAAGCAAGTGAAATAATAATAAGACATATGCCAGGATTTGGTAAAAGCACATATGCTAAAAAGCGAAGAGCTAAACGTATAGGTGGATGTTATAAATGTGCAAGGTGGACTTGTAATGGGAAATGCAAAAATGTTGGAATGACTGTCAATGAATAGAGAAGATAAAATTTTATTCATTAAGAATGGTCTGAGTAAAGAGCCTTTGGATAATTTTCTAGAGGTTCTTGATACGCATTCTAGTGGGTACGTGCAAAATGAACTTCTTAAACTATGGTGGCAATTTAAACATGAGGAATATCAATATGGACGGTGGAATCAGCCTTACAAAGATCCTACTGTAGTAACGCATGTCTATTTAGATAAGTAAATATATATATATACAATCTCGTCTTGGGAATCTGACGTTAAAAGACCCTGTTTGCCAATTTATAAGAAAATTGGATGGGAAGCATATCCTCGACTCATAGAAGGCGTTGAAGCCGTTACTGAACGTAAAATCAGAGGAAGATGTGAGCCACAATCACAACTACACTGTATATATTTGTTTTAATTTTGTCATTTTTATTTTCTTTTAATAATAATAATTTCCTGTTCAAATATTGACTTTTGGCATGTTACGCTTATAAATTCATATCCTGTGATCTAACAATTACAGAAAACATATTTCTCAACATGTCAACGTCCACGGTAAGTAAAATAAAAAATATTTGTGTATGTTGTGGATCTAGTGCAGGAAAAGATTCAATTTATGAAGAAGTAGCAGAAAAGGTTGGAATAGCACTTGTTAAAAACAAGATTCATTTGGTATATGGTGGTGGTGAAGTTGGCCTCATGGGAAAAGTTGCAAAAGCTGCGCATGCAGTGGAAGTGAAGTCTTAGGCATTATTCCGATTACCTTAGCCAATCTTACAGGAACAACAATAGGAGAAGAAATGAAAGTGGACAACATGTATGAAAAAATTACTCAAATGATTGAACATTCAGATGCTTTCATTGCTTTACCAGGAGGTTTCGGTACTTTGGAAGAAATATTGCATACTGTTTGTTGGGCACAATTAAATATCCACAATAAGCCAATAGGTTTGTTAAATGTTAACAATTATTATGATAAATTGTTATCGTTTCTTGATGATGTTGTGGAACAGGGATTTATTTCATTAGCTTTGCGAAGGATGTTAGTTTCTGCTACAAGTGAAGGTGAACTTATTAATTTACTGCACGGATTTAGTCATGAACCAGATCCATTCTTATCTCAACTTAATTGGCCAACATCCAAGAGTAAGAAAAGAAAATTCATGTGATGCTAAACTTGTGATTCAACGGTATGTTTTTAATGTTTTTTTTTTTTTAAGGTATGAATAATTTCTTCTTCTTCTTCTTCTTCTTCTTCTTAGTTTTTTTTTATATAAAAATAAAAATATGTAGTAATAATAATAATACATTTTAGTTCAATGTCGAGTAAGGTGTCAGTAAAATGCACCTGAGACGCATTAGTTAATAATTATCGGAAAATCACAATACACTAGATTTTAATATTCATTATATTCAAATTACAGACTACAAGAAAAATTAGTTTTCATATGTACCAATTTATATACATATATATTTTGATCAATTAATATAAAATATATAATAGATGTGTTTATTTATTTACATATATGTATATATTTGTGTGTGTGTTTTCAAATAAAATAATTTCTAAAATTTTTATAAGAATATAGTTAAAAGATATGAATTGTATGGTTGTTAACATGTATAATTGAAAGAATTTTTTGTAAAAGTATAATATATACTCACACATCTTTTGTGAGTAAGTGGTGAGAAATGAGAAAACAATTAATAAACTTTTATTGATTATTAAAAAATGGTTAATTACAAGAATATAATTCCCCTAAAAAAAAATATTTATTGAAAAAAAAAAGATGTAAATAAATAACGGACTGCAAAATACTTTATTCATTGTAATATTTGTTTTTTTTCAAGATTTGATTGATGTACTATCAATGTGTTCTTAATAAAAAAAAAAAACAAAACAAAAACAAAAACAAACAAAAAGATTTGTTTGTGCTAGATAAGTTTCAAAGATAGTCGAATGTATCTGTTATATAAATGTTTATATATATATATATATATATATATATATATATATATATATATATATATATATATATATATATATATAGATATTTTGGTAAAATGTTTGGATAAAAAAAAAAGTTTATGTTATTGTAAAATTTTGCAGTCACGTTATTAAAAAAAAATAGAAAAAAAAAGTTAAAAAAAAAGAAAAAAAAGAAAGAAGGGGATTTTATTCTTTGTAAATTTTCCTATTTTGTTTTCAATATTAGTTTATTTAATTGTCTGCTTTAATACTTAGCATTTTTCAATGAGAGTTAATATTCATTCCAACTCCATGAGTGAAAACTAGCTATTCATAAAATATTTTGACCTGAAAGAATATATGGAGTTGAGGCTTTTACAAAAATATTCTTGATATTGTACATGTTATGGTGGGTGGCGTGAATTATCTTTTTGACTATATTATTATTAATATATTTTGAAATTTATTAATCATATATATTGTTATGTTATATATTATGTGAAAATAAGAATAAAAACACATCAAATTATATATTATTATATTAAATGAAAAGTATATATATATATAAATCGGTATATGAGTTTGTTTTTAAAATGAATATGTTTGTATTTGAATATATAAAAAGAATAAAGAATCTAAGTTGTGACTTTCCGATAAATTTTATTACTAGGGGACTAGTAATAAGATAGTGTGGGGGTGTGATGAAACTTAAAATTAATAATTTATTATATGTTAAAACCTGTATTTTAAAATTTTAATTTTCATTAAAATTATAAATTATGTTATTTTAGTATTATTTGTTTATATTTAAATGTCTTACTAATTTTGTTTTATTTTCAGGTTTTTTTACGTGTTGGTAAAATAATGATAACTCAAGCTAGAAAATTCAAATGGAGGTGACTCAAACATGGTTGGAATCCTTGAGAAGTTATCTACAACTTTGCAGAAGACATGATTGCCTAAAAAGCTCATTAAGATGATCAAATTGTGCAAAGATCAAAAGAAGGACACATTTACTTTTACTATGACCATCATTTAGTAAAAAATTCATAACTATTTCAATATTTATCCAAATGAGGTGAATCAAGTGGCCAAACTCATCTACACAAAATTCCCCACATGTTTGTGGCCTTAATCAGAGTCAAAGTGGTGAGAAAAGTCGTGGAACAAGGCATTGAAAGAAGGGACATGGAATTGGAGTTGAGGAGACAAAGAATACTATTACAACTACATGGCATTAAAAGAATTTTTGACCCTTTCTCTCATTTGGCCTATAAATAGAGGTCTTGTGCTAGCTTGAGAATCATTCTATTTCATTGTAAAATATAGTGTGAGTGTGTATCAAAGCTCTAAGTTCCATTATATTTTCTTTCATGTTCTCAACTATGAGTGATATTTTAGTATTGATCAAAAGTAAACATATGGCAAGCTAAATCTATTATGTCAAGGTGAAGAGGATGCATTTTTGGTGAAGTAAGATTGTTTATATTTTGTATATTCTTTCTTTATTTCTTTTCATTTAGCTAACTTATTTTTATTGTAGGTATAAAAATGAATTATTTGTTGTTATCAATTTACATCAAATGCTTGATACCATTAAAGTGGTTATCTTGATTTGTTGTTTAATTTTGATACAATAAATATTTCATCATTTATTATTATATATATAGATATATATATATATTTATATAATAATATCATAATATTTTATTTAGACGATAGCGTGGCTCTGCCGGTTGTTTTAAATGAAATATTATGATTTAATACTAACATCTAACAATCTAACATTTACTTTATCGCAACTAACTTTTATTTTTCGCATCTAACTTTTACTTTCTCGCAACTAACTTTTACTTTTCCGCAACTAACATTTACTTTATCGCAACTAACTTTTACTTTACTGCAATTAACTTATTAAATCAATATATTTCATTTAGGTAATAGCGTGGCTCTGCCGGTTGTTCTAAATAAAATATAATGATTTAATCTAACATTTACTTTATGCAATTATTTATTTATATAGTTATAATATAATCATAGGTACCATATATAAAATATCGGTTAATTCGGTATTTTCTATAGTGGGAACTATATTATATTATGTATGTGTTTAATTTTCTTGGAACCATTATTTATGGTGGTTTCTTTTGTTTTACTTAAACAATATTATATAAACAAAGAATAAATCCTCAAGCCTTGACAATATTTATAATTTGTAAACTTCGGTCTTGCATTTGGTAATCTATAAATTAATAAATTTAAACTCAAAATAACCTCTCTGTGGATCGATCTCGTACTTACGAAATATATTACTTGCAGACAACCTACACTTGGGTGAATTATTATTTAAGTAGAAGCACCACCCTTTTTTTCTTGACCATATTGTGGAAGAGTTTGGTATTTCTCTCACCATCCTCTATCCACTTACAATCGGCTTTTTGCCGCCAAAAATCCGCCTCCATGGCGGTAACCCGAGCAAGATCTGCATTGCAATTGGACAAACAGGTCCAATGCAAATCAGAAGGATCAGCCTCGCAAACTGCCTCAGCAAGCCGGACAGCCTGCTCCGCCTCAGCAAGTTTGGCAAAAAGATCCCCAAAAACACTCTTATTCCACCATTTCAGATGGCTCTTGAGGCGCTTCAGTTTCACAAAAAGACGGGGCATACCGTTCAAATGACACGGCAAATTCCAATTAAGCCTCACCGTCTGCAAAAACCCATGGTGCCTGAGCCACATGCTCTGAAATCGAAAAGATCTCGGCCCACTACAAAGACCGGGACTGACACAAAAAGAGGACAATGATCAGAAACTGAACGGATTAGGTGTTCCACACGAACAGAATGAAAATGATCACCCTAATCCACAGACACAAAAACCCGATCAAGACGCTTCCAAATGGTCTTGTTCGTCCACGTGAACGAAGACCCCTCAAAACCAGCATCCACTAATCCAGAATCCAAAATAAAGTGATTGAATTCTTCCATGGGAAGAAACCGCCCACCAGAAGAACCCAAACACTCCGACGAATCCCTAACAACATTAAAGTCGCCACCAACAAGCCAAGGACCCTGTTCAGGCTTCATCTGAAGCAAAGAATTCCAAAGCTGTCTGCGCGCAATGTAATCACACTGAGCATAAACGAAAGAACAAAAAACAGTAGTAGGCAAAAAAAACAGCAGAAACTCGGAAGTGAAGGAATTGAGTGTGCTCAAAGAGACACTCAGCCATCACATCCTCAGCAAAAAAAACCCAGATATGACCCGAGGAGTTCGATATAACTCGAGAAAAACCAAAACGACGAGTCATAAAACGAGCGTCTAGATCAATCATAGGTTCCAAAATAGCCAAGATCTTAACTCTCTTTTCTTTAACATGGGCATGAACCCTTTGTTGAGACTCCGAGCTCCGAAGCCCCCTTACATTCCAGATGAGAATATTCATGGAGAATGGGCACCAGAACCGCCCTGTCGCTTTTTACGCGACCGATGAAAAGCATTCTCCTTCCTTTTCTTAATATCCCCCATATCAGCATCCAGAATTCGACTTTCAGACCTACAGCCATCACCTGACTCAGAATGCCGATCAAATTCATTATCAGAGTCCCCAGCAGATTCCAGCCGTAAAAGAATCTCACTAACAGAAGGACCCTGCCTAGCAACCATTTCCTTAAACCTAGATGAAGCATCATCAGGAGATAGAGGAACAGAAGGGATGGAATGACTACTATGATTCAAAATGCAAGGTCCCAGAGTACCAAACACAGTCATCACACTAGTAGACGGAACCCCAATACCATCCACACAATCACCCAACTGTAACCCTCCATCCATGACCCCACCACTGGGGTTCACACCCTCATCAAGAACAGATTCCACTTGGTCCTTACCAGAAGAACCAACACCGGCATCCTCCAAAATCTCAAGTGGAGGATCCGACCCACCTAAGGCTAAGTCAACAGGATCTTGCTTCTCCTCCTGTGCATGCGAGAGCACATCAAAAGGATTCGAAGCAAGAGAATCCTTACCCGGAAGATTCTGTCTAACTGTCCGCTTTCTCCCTCTGCGCCTGGGACCCAGGCCATTTCTCTGAAGCTGGGGCTGGGGTCCCAAGTTAAATCCAGGAATAACACCCTCAAGATGAGCAGACTCTTTGGAGGAGGGAGGCTGACCCTGAGCACGGTCAGCAGGCTTAGAACGAACAGGCTTCGGATTTTTCCCATGGGAATAAAAAACACTGGTTGGATGACCCAGCATTTTACAATCCGTACAGTACCCAGGGATCCGCTCATATATGACTCCAATTTCTTGAGCATGATCGCCCCAACCCACCCAAACTTCCTTGACAGGTGGCTCCAACACATTAATTTCAACACAAACACGAGCGAAAGCACCCCGAGAAGAATCTGCAGTATGATCATCCATTTTCACCGGTTTCCCCACAATCTTTGCTAAAGCAAAGAGACATTCCTTAGAAAATAAATGAAGGGGAAGACTCGGGAAGCGAATCCAAACAGGGGCGATAGGAGATTCCTCCTGAAGATTAAACTCTGGCGTCCACTTAGAAAAGCGGACCGACAGAGGTCCCACCTGCATAACCCCTTTTGTCCAAAAGAACGCATAATCTTCTTCACAAGCCAAGGTAAGAACAATAAAACCTCTAGGCATAAACTTCAAATCAAAAGATCTAACTAGCCTCAACTTAGCGAAAGCCGCAACAATCCCAGAATTAGGAACTATAGATTTATTACCGGAAATTTTCCCGACCAAAGCAAATTTAAAAGGTTCTGCCAGAGAAGAAATAACCTCGTCCGGGAATAGAATACCAGGTATTCCATTCCTAAGCGTCGGCACAGGCATTTCTTCGATTGAACTATGCAATTCATCAAAACTTTTCTTGGCCGTGCGAGGAGACGGCGGAGCCAGAACATCACGAAAAGACACAGTAAGAGGAGAAGGAACACGCGTACCTGGCTTGACCGCTGCATCAGCATCTTTGACTGCCGAGTCCACGCGGTGAGTTGACTCCACCGAGTTGACCCGTGAGTTACCTACCGGAGTACCACCGTGGAACGCCGACTGTGAGGAGAGCCCAGAACCGGGACCATTATGAGCAGAACCGGGCAAATGAGGGGCCGATTGAGCTGAGAAAGGCGAAGAAACCCTATTATGCCCTAAAATTTGGGGGTTTCCGACCGGTGGCCGGAAACCTGAAATTAAACCTGGTAATCGCCGACCCATGACTGGACGAAGTTCTGGTCCAGAGGAATTGAAGAAAGACGCCGGATCGGCGCCGGAAATCGGAGGAGAATATGACGGGAAGATCGCGGAATGCATGGAATTCTCAGATCTGAAATTCCCGCCGGCGGTGAACGTCATTGGGCCTGAAATTGGTGCCATCTGAATCGTCTGTGCATGGGAATTACAGGTCGGGCTTTGGAAAGAACCGAGGTTGCATGAATCGGCCGGAATCGAAGAAACAATCTCCGGCGAGCTCGTGAACAGTGAACGCGTAACTTGCATCGACGATTGCGGTGGATTGACGGAGTGTTTGAAGGTGAGGCTGGGTTCATTCAACTCGTCTAGTCGCGGTGAGTCTAGGGGTGTATGTTCGGCGCCGATTGGAATAGTGAACGGCTCCGACGACGATTTGGACGGAATGGACAAAACTTCAGTCGAAAAATAAACAGGGTTACCGGACTCTGATGCATCTGATTTTTGGATATGTGAGTCGCTGTGAGGAGGCGGTTCCGGTGGTATATTTCGCCGGTCAGGATCCGGCGGCGGTGACATGGCGGTAGGTGAGCGTGAATAGTGCCAAAGGAAGTGTGTTTTTTCTCATGTTTTTAGTGTGTGTTTTTTTAAGAGCGTTTTTCTCTGTTGGTTTTGGTTTGGTTTAGGTTTTAGGGTTTCGGGGTTTCGGGTTTGGGGTTTGGGTTTTGGGGTTTTGGGTTTTGGGGGTTTAGGGTTTCGGGTTTAGGGGTTTTGGGGTTTGGGGTTTCGGGTTTAGGGTTGAGGGTTGAGGGTTCAGGGTTGAGGGTTGAGGGTTCGGGGTTCGGGGTTTTGGGTTGTGGGTTTTGGGTTTAGGGTTTAGGGTTTCGGGTTTCGTGTTCAGGGTTCCGGGTTCGGGGTTAGGGTTAGGGTTTAGGGTTTGGGGTTTGGGGTTTAGGGTTAGGGGTTTAGGGGTTTCGGGTTTGGGGTTTAGGGTTAGGGGTTTCGGGTTAGGGTTTAGGGGTTTGGGGTTTGGGGTTTAGGGTTTCGGGTTTAGGGTTTAGGGTTTATGGTTTTTTTTTTCCCCGGAAAACACCGTCGGAAGCGGGGGGGTTAGGCAGACCCCTACCTGTATATATCCACAAAATAAAGAGTAACAAAATAAAGAAGACAGAATAAAAACCTAAAAGAAGAGGTGGAAAAAACCAAAACCTCCTCAAAAAGGCTAAAGCAGTAGAAACTAGTAAAACAATGCAATCTAGGGAAGTAATGTAATGCCCAAGATTTTATAACATGTTAGTTTGAGATTATCAAGTTTGAGTGACATGAGTATAACCAGGTTATCTTAAGATTAAATTGAGATAAAAATAGTGTTGGGCGAAAGTGACTCGCCCGGGCGGACATTTTTGACCGCCCGAGCGAGACTGCCTCGGAGAAGAGGGTCGAGAGTCACTCGCCCGGGCGGATGTTTTTGACCGCCCGAGCGAGGCTGTTGGATTGGGCGAGGGCCGAGCATTACTCGCCCGGGCGGTAACTTTTGACCGCCCGAGCGAGAGGCGTGTATCTCAAAGGATTTGCCATGTGTCTTAAACCATGCAATGTATATATAGAAGTGGCACGAATTCTTCATTCAGCAACAGGAATCGACGAGAATTTCAGAAGAAAGCTTTCAACTCCTTTTCAACTTTCAAATTGTGATTTTGCAAGAATTACTTATCCAAATTCAAATCCGACTTCGGTTTTGAGCTCCTCTCGGTATTGGCTATAAAGTGATGTAAGTTTTATGGAATTTCAGTAAGTTTCGAAATTCAGATGTTTAGGAAATGAGAATATGATAATTATATTGTGTTCTTGGCGTATTGAGCATGATATATTTGTAGACGGATCAAAGAAAGGATATCATATGCATTTCCTATGAATTTTAGTATGATTTATGAATTGTTGGGATAGAATTATTGTGTTTGGATGAATATTGTATTGGATTGTGATTGAGAATAAGATAGTGCTGATATCTGTTGAGAATTGAATTGACTGGTATAGAAAATTACGTCGTTATGCCGTCAGATTTTATTGAGATCACGTAGTGACTTAGTTATGTGTTGATTTAGATTAGAAATTGATAGAGTGCGTATCCACATTTCCATTTCAGATTCGTATTGACGACCGTGACAGCGATTCTACGACGAAAGGTATAGTACATGTTTTGTTTGGGGAATCACGACTCAAATGAGATCACATTTGAGTTTCCCAACCAAAATCACATACTTGTTTTATTGTTCATACCTTGATATGATTATGATTGTTATAGATTGGTTTATAGAACTTGTATGCAGATCTTGCTATGCTTTGTTTACAGATCATGTAGCATTGCATTATGCTTGTTTACAGATTTTGTATTCATGCATTAAGATAGGGCAGTCTGGAGATCAGGCAGACTACTAGATGTTCGGCGATATCTCAGCTTAGGGGAAGATCACCGCCCCTATTGTAGACGCGGATACAGATCAGGCCGAAGTCTAGGAATAAGACGTACAGCACCTCGATTGGTAGGGTAGGTGACAGTCAGTGACGTCTTATTCACAACGGGATCCCTAGAGTTTTAGTCGAGTCGCATCTAGACATGATTAGACTCGCATTGCATGATTATATATGAATGACATTCATATTAGTATGTTTCATGTTTTAGATTGTTGTATTGCATGTATACATGTTTATACTGGGATTTGTTCTCACCGGTTTTCCGGCTGTTGTTATGTCTGTATGTGTGCATAACAACAGGTGGGGCAGGATCTGGGTCACGACAGAGATGAGCGATGGACATAGCGTGGTGATCACGGGCCTAGCAGATGGACTAGTAGAGTTACTTTTATCTTGTACTGTATTTCACTACTAGTTACAGAGGATGGATTAAAACAAGAAATGTTGTATCCTATGTTTGTATATTACGTTTGCATGTTGTAAAATAAATAAAGAACTGATGTTGTTTAGTTACATTTGAGTAATGTAAAAAGCGAAAATTTGACCCACTTTTATATTATTGATCCATTTAATCTCAAGAAAAAGAATTAGAGCCCGGGTCCCCACAACAGGTGGTATCAGAGCAGTAGGTTCTGTAGACTGAGATAGGATAGAATGAGCGGGGTAGATCGAGTCTTCTTCCTTGCTTATGATGTGCTAGCATGATTATTGCTTTCCTATTACATGTTGTTTGTGTTTGATTTCTTTCAGCATGTGATAAACTGAATCAGAACTGATTCTAGATCAGAGGTAACTGACTAGAGGATGGCTGAGACAGTTGTATATATTGTATACTAATCCTTTGGATTATTAGATATGCCTCCTAGAAGAGCAGCCGTACCTCTACGAACCGCAGCGCCAGAACAGGGGAGTACATCCGGAGATCCTATGGATGTTACGGCGACCCCTATGGAGACGTTGCTGAAGCGATTCCAATCCTTTCGACCTCCCACTTTAAAAGGTACCGAGAATGCCATTGAGTGCGAAAGCTGGCTTGAGGATATCGAAATGCTATTCGACTCTTTGGAGTACAGTGATGAGAAGAGGATCAAGCTAATTGGCCATCAATTGCAAGATATAGCCAAGAATTGGTGGTTGAACATTAGGAGAGCTTTAGAGCAGCGGGGTACCGAGATTACTTGGAAGGTATTTAAGATCGAGTTTTATCAGCGTTTCTTTCCCATATCCTACCGTAAAGATAAAGGTGCAGAATTTGCCAATCTGAGGCAAGGGCCACTGAACATTGAGGAGTACGTTGCCAAATTTTCCTCTTTGCTTCGTTTTGCACCCCATGTTTCAGGGAACGATGAGGCCATGGCAGATCAGTTTATAAACGGCCTGAATCCAGATACCTTTACGTTGGTCAATAATGGGAGACCCGATAATTTCTCGGATGCATTGAATCGTGCCAAAGGAGCTGAAGCAGGATTGCTTAGGCAACGGAGTGCTCCGTATGTTGCACCGAGTCCGAGACCGCCACTACCTCCATCCCAAGTTCCTCCTCCTCGATTTGAAAGTGGTGGTAGTAGTAGTGGACGCAAAGAACAGCTGAAGGCGAAGGGGAAACAGGTTAAAAGACCAGGGAGCAGTTCGTCGAGCTCCAGCGGATCAAGACAGATTGGTTTTGATCAAAGTTCAAGGACTTCAGGTGTATATTGCAATAATTGTGGAGGTAGGCATGCAACTGAACAGTGCCAGGGAGTTACAGGCCGATGTAACATTTGTAGGCAACCGGGGAATTTTGCCAAAGTCTGTCCCCAGAGGAGTGTACAGCAAGGCCAGAGTGGAAGAGCATCCGGGCCAGTACCTCAGTTTGAGCGGCAGGCATCATCGGTTCACTCTTTTCAGCCTCCACCAGCATCGACTCAACCCAGAGGTCGTGGGAGTCAGACAGTGACTCAACCTCCGAGGCAACAGGCCCAAGTGGTTGCATTGACAGAGGAGCAAGCACATGATGCACCAGATGATGTGATAGCAGGTAACTGCTCTCTTTATGGTTATCCTGCTTATATCTTGATAGATACAGGTGCATCGCATACATTCATTTCAGAGCGATTTGCATTGTTGCATTCTTTGCCTGTTGAGTCTTTGCTAGATGTTGTGTCTATTAATTCTCCGTTGGGAAGTGGATTGATATCTATAACTACGGTTAGACATTGCATTCTACAGTTTGAGGGGCATTAAATTGACCTAGATTGTATAGTGTTGGGTCTAGCTGATTTTGATTGTATAGTCGGTATTGACATGCTAACGAAGTATAGAGCTACCGTGGATTGTTTCCACAAGATTGTCAGATTCAGACCCGAGATGACAGACGAGTGGAAATTCTACGGGAAGGGTTCCAGATATCGGATTCCCTTGATTTCGGCTCTTACTATGAACAGATTATTGCAAAAAGGAGCAGATGGTTTCTTTATTTATGCTGTAGATATGCAGAAGTCGAGCCCGGCGTTGGCAGATATACCAGTAGTGCGGGAATTTCCAGATATTTTTCCAGATGAGATCCCAGGGTTACCTCCGGTTCGTGAGGTAGACTTTAGTATTGATCTTACACCAGGTACCGTCCCTATTTCGAGAGCTCCGTATAGGATGGCACCCATCGAACTAAAAGAATTAAAAGCACAATTAGAAGATCTTCTGGCCAAGGGATATATCAGACCTAGTGTATCTCCTTGGGGCGCTCCGGTGCTGTTTGTGCGGAAGAAAGACGGTTCGATGCGATTGTGTATAGACTACCGGCAGCTGAACAAGGCAACGATCAAGAATAAATATCCTTTGCCTAGGATTGATGGTTTATTTGATCAGTTGCAGGGATCCTCCGTGTATTCGAAGATTGATTTGCGTTCTGGATATCATCAGCTCAGAGTTCGAGATGTAGATATACCGAAGACAGCATTTCGAACCAGGTATGGACATTATGAATTTATTGTCATGCCTTTTGGTTTAACCAATGCTCCTGCGGTATTTATGGGCTTGATGAACCAAGTGTTTCAGAGGTATTTAGATGAATTTGTGATTGTCTTTATTGATGACATTTTGGTGTATTCGAAAAATAGAAATGAGCATGCAGAGCATCTCAGAATTGTTTTGCAGACGTTGAGAAACGAGCGACTGTATGCGAAATTGTCAAAGTGTGAGTTTTGGTTGAATCGAGTTGTATTCTTGGGGCATATCATTTCTGGAGATGGTATTTCTGTAGATCCAAGTAAAGTGGAAGCTGTGATCAGTTGGTCGAGACCGACTTCTGTACCAGAAATCCGCAGTTTCATGGGCTTAGCCGGATACTACAGAAGATTTATCAAAGATTTCTCCAGTATTGCAAAGCCAATAACGCAATTGACGCAAAAGAATGCACCATTTGTTTGGTCAGAGGAGTGCGAGTCTAGCTTCATGGAATTGAAGAAAAGGCTGACTAGTGCTCCAGTACTGACGATACCTTCAAGTACGGGTGATTTCGTTGTATATTGTGATGCGTCTCATAGAGGTTTGGGATGTGTTCTTATGCAGCGAGGCCATGTGATCGCATACGCCTCGAGACAATTGAAGCCACATGAAGTTCGATACCCCATTCATGATCTGGAATTGGCGACTATCGTATTTGCACTAAAGATTTGGCGTCATTATCTCTACGGCGAGAAATTTGAGATCTTTTCCGATCACAAGAGCCTAAAGTACCTATTCTCTCAATCAGAATTGAATATGAGGCAGCGTAGATGGCTTGATCTGCTAAAAGACTTTGATTGTGGAATCAAATATTATCCAGGAAAGTCCAACGCAGCAGCAGATGCCTTGAGTCGGAAGGTATGTGCCTTGTCCTTATCGACGATAGGTGTTACAAAGTTAGTTGAAAGTTGCTGTTGTTCTGGATTAGCATTTGATACAGATAAGAAGCCACTACGACTTACTGCTATTCAAGTTGAGCCGGATTTGATCAGGAGGATTAAAGAAGCTCAACGAACCGATCAAAATGTACAAAAATCGATCCAAATGGTCAGATCAGGGCATGTATCAGAATATCAGGTACGTGATCATGTGTTGTACGTCAATAACCGTCTTGTAGTGCCAGATGTTCCAGATTTGAAACATCAGATTATGTCCAAAGCACACTGCAGTCGGTTCAGCATTCATCCTGGTGGCAGGAAGATGTACAATGATTTAAAGACACAGTTCTGGTGGAAACAGATGAAGTCAGACATCGCAGAGTATGTGTCTAAATGCTTGAACTGCCAACAGGTGAAAGCCGAGAGGAAGAAGCCGGGAGGTTTACTTCAGAGCTTATCTATTCCAGAATGGAAATGGGACCACATTTCCATGGATTTTGTGACGAAGTTACCTAGATCATCCAAAGGCTGTGATGCAATTTGGGTCGTTATCGACAGATTGACCAAATCAGCTTGTTTCATCCCGTACCGAATGACTTACAGACACGATCAGATGGCGGAGATATATATTCGAGAGGTAGTCAGATCGCATGGAGTGCCCAAGTCCATCGTATCAGATCGTGATTCACGATTCACTTCGCACTTCTGGCACAGCTTACAGCAGGCTTTAAGTACGACATTACACCTGAGTACTGCTTATCATCCTCAGACAGACGGACAGTCAGAACGGACTATCCAGACTCTAGAGGATATGTTAAGGGCCGTCGTGCTAGATTTCGGCATTGGTTGGCAAGATTCTCTACCTCTTTGCGAATTTTCTTACAATAACAGCTATCAGACGAGCATTGAAATGGCACCGTTTGAAGCTTTGTATGGCAAGAAGTGCAGATCTCCGCTATATTGGGATGATATCTCAGATGTACCAGAACTTGGGCCAGATATGATTCGTGACATGACTGAGAAGGTAAAAGTTATTCAGAAGAGGATGAAGACAGCACAAGATCGACAAGCAAAGTATGCCAATATCAGACGTAGACCGTTAGTATTCGAGGCAGGAGATAGAGTATTCTTAAAGATTTCTCCATTCAGAGGCGTTGTTCGATTTGGCAAACGCGGGAAACTATCTCCTCGATACATTGGTCCTTACGAGATTCTTGAGAAGATTGGCGATCGAGCTTATCGACTTGCACTTCCTCCTTCTCTATCCGGGATACATGATGTCTTTCATGTATCGATGTTGCGTAAGTATATGCCAGATGTTTCTCATGTCATTCAACCTGACGAAGCTGAACTTGATCAGACATTGAGCTATGTGGAACAACCGATACAGATCCTTGATCGGAAAGAAAAGAGGCTCAGAACGAAGATTATTCCACTTGTGAAAGTTCAGTGGAGTCGTCATGGCATCGAAGAAGCGACGTGGGAGACGGAAGCAATTATGCGACAGAAACACCCTAAGCTATTTATATGATGTAAGTAACTCTGCAGTATTGACTATATTACTTGTTATGGATATTTGATAATTTACCTGCGAGTTCGAGGACGAACTTATATCTTAGAGGGGGAGAAATGTAATGCCCAAGATTTTATAACATGTTAGTTTGAGATTATCAAGTTTGAGTGACATGAGTATAACCAGGTTATCTTAAGATTAAATTGAGATAAAAATAGTGTGGGGCGAAAGTGACTCGCCCGGGCGGACATTTTTGACCGCCCGAGCGAGACTGCCTCGGAGAAGAGGGTCGAGAGTCACTCGCCCGGGCGGATGTTTTTGACCGCCCGAGCGAGGCTGTTGGATTGGGCGAGGGCCGAGCATTACTCGCCCGGGCGGTAACTTTTGACCGCCCGAGCGAGAGGCGTGTATCTCAAAGGATTTGCCATGTGTCTTAAACCATGCAATGTATATATAGAAGTGGCACGAATTCTTCATTCAGCAACAAGAATCGACGAGAATTTCAGAAGAAAGCTTTCAACTCCTTTTCAACTTTCAAATTGTGATTTTGCAAGAATTACTTATCCAAATTCAAATCCGACTTCGGTTTTGAGCTCCTCTCGGTATTGGCTATAAAGTGATGTAAGTTTTATGGAATTTCAGTAAGTTTCAAAATTCAGATGTTTAGGAAATGAGAATATGATAAATATATTGTGTTCTTGGCGTATTGAGCATGATATATTTGTAGACGGACCAAAGAAAGGATATCATATGCATTTCCTATGAATTTTAGTATGATTTATGAATTGTTGGGATAGAATTATTGTGTTTGGATGAATATTGTATTGGATTGTGATTGAGAATAAGATAGTGCTGATATCTGTTGAGAATTGAATTGACTGGTATAGAAAATTACGTCGTTATGCCGTCAGATTTTATTGAGATCACGTAGTGACTTAGTTATGTGTTGATTTAGATTAGAAATTGATAGAGTGCGTATCCACATTTCCATTTCAGATTCGTATTGACGACCGTGACAGCGATTCTACGACGAAAGGTATAGTACATGTTTTGTTTGGGGAATCACGACTCAAATGAGATCACATTTGAGTTTCCCAACCAAAATCACATACTTGTTTTATTGTTCATACCTTGATATGATTATGATTGTTATAGATTGGTTTATAGAACTTGTATGCAGATCTTGCTATGCTTTGTTTACAGATCATGTAGCATTGCATTATGCTTGTTTACAGATTTTGTATTCATGCATTAAGATAGGGCAGTCTGGAGATCAGGCAGACTACTAGATGTTCGGCGATATCTCAGCTTAGGGGAAGATCACCGCCCCTATTGTAGACGCGGATACAGATCAGGCCGAAGTCTAGGAATAAGACGTACATCACCTCGATTGGTAGGGTAGGTGACAGCCAGTGACGTCTTATTCACAACGGGATCCCTAGAGTTTTAGTCGAGTCGCATCTAGACATGATTAGACTCGCATTGCATGATTATATATGAATGACATTCATATTAGTATGTTTCATGTTTTAGATTGTTGTATTGCATGTATACATGTTTATACTGGGATTTGTTCTCACCGGTTTTCCGGCTGTTGTTATGTCTGTATGTGTGCATAACAACAGGTGGGGCAGGATCTGGGTCACGACAGAGATGAGCGATGGACATAGCGTGGTGATCACGGGCCTAGCAGATGGACTAGTAGAGTTACTTTTATCTTGTACTGTATTTCACTACTAGTTACAGAGGATGGATTAAAACAAGAAATGTTGTATCCTATGTTTGTATATTACGTTTGCATGTTGTAAAATAAATAAAGAACTGATGTTGTTTAGTTACATTTGAGTAATGTAAAAAGCGAAAATTTGACCCACTTTTATATTATTGATCCATTTAATCCCAAGAAAAAGAATTAGAGCCCGGGTCCCCACAAGTAAAGACAAACGCAAAACTAACCCTAGAATACTAATAAAGAGCGCCAAACTAAATAAATACAAGCAGCGCTAAAGACCACAAACTGAGGAAGACAAAATGATAACTGCTAGATGAAAACAGAAGCCAAGCAGAAACTCTCATCCGGAAGCTATCAGCCTGGTAAATAGAATCTTATAACGATATGAAGCCCACCAGTCAAAAGAAGACTTGGCCTGGAAGTCACTATACAATGGCGATCAAAGAACAAAAAGTAGATCGCAATCCAGCCAGAACAAAAAAGATCCACCATCCAAAGCAAGCGAATAAAGTGATAAAGCCCATGAAGTATAAGTCTGACTAAAGTCGTAACAATGCAGAGGGTCATCCTGAAAGAACCCCTGAACCACCACAACCTCCAGCAAACATCTATGCAAGAACGGAAGCAGCGGGCAAGGAGAACCCAGGACAAACACATCATGTACCAGTGTCTGGGCCCACTAGCACAGAGCAAATGAGAATGACAAACAAACTCCCAGAGCAATATACCTGCAATAAATTACAAAGATATATATATATATATATATATATATATATATATATATATATATATATATATATATATATATATAAATCTCCAAACAGATGTGATATAGAAAGAGATCCAAAAAGAGGAAAGGGCACAAATGGCTAAGAGTATCTATATCTGAGGTAAGGGAGCCCAGAACGATCCGAACGGGCAAGGATGGAGATATCTCTAGGTAGTGAAGGACCTAAATCTAAGGTATAATTCCTGAGTAAATGAGCCCTCGCCGCCAAGGCATCCGCCACTGAATTCCCTTCCCGGTAAATATGCGATAGATGAACTGAACGCCCCCTCATCAGCAAAAGAGTCCGTGTAACAATATGCTCAAGACCCCAAGTACACCGGCGGGAGCGAAGTATAAGAAGAGATATACGAGAGTCAGTCTCAATCCAAAGAGGGAAGAAATGAAGATCAGAAGAAATGAGAAGACCCCTCCAAATAGCCCAAAGTTCTACCCGGATATTGGTCCCAACTCCAATGAACTCACTGAAAGAAACCAGCACCTGACCAGAGGAGTCACGAACAACACCACCAACAGTAGAAGCTCCAGGACTACCTCTCGAACTCCCATCCACATTCAGTTTGAAGCACCCAACCGGCGGTCTCAACCAACGGACAATCGCCATTTTATGAACCCTGCGCATATAAAAAAAAAAACCCAGCGACCTCGCAGCATGCAAAACACCACGCCAGTGCATGGGCTTTACAGTAGACGCAGCGTGAGCGAGACGTAAATAGGACAAAACCTGAGACTTAACAGTCTCCCCAGAAATGTGCAAATGACGGTGTTTCGCATCATACGACTCCCCGGGGAAAGAGTTTTAAGCTCCCAACCCTCCAACTTCTTACTCACCATCTGCACAAGGGAATCAAAAAGAGAGCAAACTCTATTCCCACGAAACAATGGAACTCCGAGGTATTTGATAGGAAAATGACCCTCCCCAAACCCAGTGATACGAAGGAGACGGGAACGAGTACGACCAGAACACCTCGAAGGCAAAATAATGACGCTCTTAAATGCATTCACCAACTGCCCCGAGCAGTTTTCATAGTGATGCAAAAACTCCATGAGACTGTTCATCTCACGAGTCCCACCAGTGGCAAAAATAATGATATCATCAGCATAAGCCAGGTGGGAAAGAGGGAGATCACAACCAGATCGGTACCTAATCGCAGGATACTGACGATAAAGACGATCAAGCACAGGCGAAAGGTACTCAGCCCCCAGAATGAAAAGAAGAGGGGACAAAGGGTCCCCCTGCCGGAGACCCCTAGTGGATCCAAAGAATCCGGTGAGTGAACCATTGATATTAACTGAAAATTGGCAATGAGAAATGCAGGCAGATATCATCGACACAACCTGCTCTGAAAAGCCATAATGCCTCAAAACATCCAACAGAAAAGACCATTGGACCCTATCATAGGCTTTGGCCATATCCAATTTCAAAATAACATTGCCACCACGGGTGGGGAGGGAAAGACTATGAGTAAGCTCTTGAGCAAGGAGGATATTATCCGAAATCACCCGCCCTGGAACAAAGCCACTCTGATTCCACGAAACAAGCCTCTCCGCCACCACCTTCAATCGAGAATATAATAGTTTTGAAATTATCTTATTGGTCACATTACACAAGCTGATAGGACGAAAGTCTGACCAAGCCTGAGCACCCATGACTTTGGGAATCAATGTGATCGTGGTGGCAGTAAACCCCTGTGGCATGGGACTACCCCGAAAGAAATCAAGAACCGCATCCAAAACATCCTGATGGACAATCTCCCAGCAATGCTGAAAGAAAGCCGAAGAGAAACCATCAAGCCCCGCCACACTATCACGATGTATGGAGAAAACAGTCGCCCGCACCTCCTCCAAAGAAAGGGGGCAGCAATATTGGCGTTCTACAAATCCGAGATCACCAAGGGGAAATCAGAAAAATCTGGGCAAGAAAGCACAAAAGGATCCCCAGTAAGCAGGTTTTGAAAAAAGGCGGCCCCAGACTTCTGAATAAGATCAGGGGAAGTAAGGCAAGAGCCATTATCCCAAATACGGAAAATTTTATTAGCCACCCGTTTTTTCTTGACCATATTGTGGAAGAGTTTGGTGTTTCTCTCACCATCCTCTAACCACCTACAAGCGGCTTTTTGCCGCCAAAAATCCGCCTCCATGGCGGTAACCCGAGCAAGATCTTCATTGCAATTGGACAAACTAGTCCAATGCAAATCCGAAGGGTCAGCCTCGCAAACTGCCTCAGCAACCCGGACAGCCTGCTCCGCCTCAGCAAGTTTGGCAAAAAGATCACCAAAAACACTCTTATTCCACCACTTCAGGTGGCTCTTGAGGCGCTTCAATTTCACAAAAATACGGTGCATGCCGTTCAAATGACACGGCAAATTCCAATTAAGCCGCACCGTCTGCAAAAAACCGTGGTGCCTGAGCCACATGCTCTGAAAGCGAAAAGAATTCGGCCCACTAGCAAAGACCGGGACTAACACAAAAAGAGGACAATGGTCAGAGACTGTACGAATGAGGTGCTCCACACGAATAGAATGAAAATGATCACCCCAATCAACAGACACAAAAACCCTATCAAGACGCTTCCAAACGGTCTTGTTCGTCCACGTGAACGTAGACCCCTCAAAACCAGCGTCCACTAACCCAGAATCCAAAATAAAGTGATTAAATTCTTCCATGGGAAGCAACCGCCCACCAGAAGAACCCAAACACTCCGAGGAATTCCTAACGACATTAAAGTCGCCACCGACAATCCAAGGACCTTGATCAGGCTTAACCTGAAGCAAAGAAGTCCAAAGATGTCTGCGCTCAATGTAGTCACACTTAGCATAAACAAATGAACAAAATACGGTGGTAGGCAAAAAACTAGCAGAAATCCGGAAGTGAAGGAATTGAGTGTGATCAAGGAGACACTCAACCTTCACATCCTCAGCAAAGAAAACCCAGATATGACCCGAGGAGTTCGATATAACTCGAGAAAAACCAAAACGACGAGTCATAAAACGAACATCGAGATCAATCATGGGTTCCAAAATAGCCAAGATCTCGACTCTCTTTTCTTTAACATGAGCATGTAGCCTATGTTGAGACTCCGAATTCCGGAGCCCCCTCACATTCCATATGAGAAAATTCATGGAGAATGGGCACCAGAACCGCCCTGTCGCTTTTTACGCGACCTATGAAAAGCATTCTCCTTCCTTTTCTTAATATCCCCCATATCAGCATCCAGAATACGACTCTCCGGTCTACAGCCATCGCCCGACTTAGAAAGCCGATCAAATTCATGATCAGAGTCACCAACAGATTCTAGCCTGAAGACCAACTCACTGACAGAGGGGCCCTGCCTAGCAACCAATTCCTCAACCGTAGAGGAGGCATCATCAGGAGACAAAGGAACAGAGGGGATGTAATGACTACTGTGATTCAAAGTGCAAGGCCCCAGAGAACCAAAAACAGGCAACTCAGAAGTAGACGGTACCCCAATACCATCCACACAATCATCCAACTGAAACCCTCATTCAATAACCTCATCACTGAGGATCACACCCTCAACAAGAACAGTCTCCAATTGATCCTTGCCAGAAGTCCCAACACCAGCATCCTCCACATTACCACATGGAGGATCCGTATCAACACAAGCAAGTCCAACAGGATCAGGCTCCGCATCCTGCCCATGCGAGAGCACCTCAAAAGGATTCAACTCAAGAGGATTTTTTCTTGGAAGAACCTGCCGGAGTGGCCTCTTTCTCCCTCTACGTCTGGGACCCGTGCCATTTTTCTGAAGCTGAGGCTGGGTTCTCAAATTAAAACCAGGGGCAACACCCCCTGGTGGGGCAGGCTCTATAGAAGTGGGAGACTGACCAGGAGCACGGTCAGAAGGCTTAGGACGAACGGGTTTTGGGTTTTTGCCATGGGAATAACAAACACTGGTCGAATGACCCAGCATTTTGCAATCCGTGCAGTATCTGGGGATGCGCTCAAAAATGACTTCAATTTCTTGAGCATTATCACCCCAACCCACCCAAACTTCTTTGACTAGCGGTTCCAGCACATTAATTTCAACACATACTCGAGCAAAAGCACCTCGAGAATCTGCAGTATGATCATGCATTTTCACCGGTTTCCCAACAATTTTAGCCAAAGCAAAGAGACTTTGCTTAGAAAACAAATGAAGGGGAAGACCCGGGAAACGGATCCAAACAGGGGCAATGGGGGACTCCTCCTGAAGATTAAACTCTGGCGTCCACTTAGAGAAGAGAACCGACAGAGGCCCCACCTGCATAACCCCCTTGGTCCAAAAAAACGCATAGTCTTCTTCACAAGCAAGGGTAAGAACAAGAAAACCCCGAGGCATGAACTTTAAATCAAAAGATCTAACTAGTCCCAATTTAGCAAAAGCCGCAGAAATAACAGAATTTAGAACTAGAGATCGATTCCCTGAAATTTTACCAACCAAAGCAAATTTGAAAGGTTCTGCCAAGGAAGAAATTACCTCATCCGGGAAGAGAATACCCGGTTTGCCATTTCGAAGAGTCGGCACAGGCATGTCATTCATTGAATTGTGCAACTCATCAAAGCTTTTTTTGGCCGTTCGAGGGGACGGTGGAGCCAGGATATCACGAAAAGACATAGTAAGTGAAGTAGGAACATTCTTACCTCGATTGACTGCAGCATCATTATTGTTGACTGCCGAGTCAACACGGTCAACTCGTCGAGTTGACCCCACTGAGTTGACTCGCACACCACCGGTCGGAGGACCACCGTGAGACGGGGACGGCGAGAACATTCCAGAACCGGTACCAAATCCAGCAGAATCGGTCACTGGATGGGTCGATTGAACCAAGGAATGTTGAAAAACCCTATTATGCCCTAGAATTTGGGTATTTCCGATCGGTGGTTGGAAACCGGAAATTGAAGGGGGCAATATTCTACCCATGACTGGACGACTAACCTGACCAGAGGAATTGAAGAAATAAGTCTGATCGGCGCCGGAAATCGGAGATGAAAAGGACGTGAAAACAGTTTCCGGCACTAAAAACTCAGATCTGAAATTGCCGTCGCCTGAGAACGGCGTTTGAGCTGATACCAATGCCAATGGAATCGTCTCTGACTGGGTATCACAAATCGGGGCTTTGATAGAATTCAGAGAGCATGAATCACCCGGAATCGAAGAAACAACCCCCGGCGAGTTGATGAACAGTACAGGCGTAACTTCAGTCGACGATTGCGGTGGAAATACTGAATGGTTGAAGGTGTTTCTGGTACCAATCGAACCGTCTTCCCGAGGCGCGTCGATTGGTGTATGTTCGGCGCCGGGAGGAGATGATTCCGGCACCGACGAAGGAGTAGACGAAATGAGCGATTTTTTGATCGGGAAATTAACAGGGTTGCCGGTCTCCGATTGGGGTGATTTTTGAGTATGTGGGTTGCCGTGAGGAGGCGGTTCCGGTGGTAGGTGGCGCCGGTCAGGGTCCGGCGGCGGTGACATGGCGGCACTTGAGCGTGAATAGTGTCAAAGGTAGTGTGTTTTTTCTCACGTTTTTAGTGTGTGTTTTTTTGGTTTAGGGGTTGGGGTTTAGGGGTTTTGGGTTTAGGGTTTAGGGGTTTTTTTTTTTTTTTTTTAAACGCCGCCAGAGTGGCGGGGGGTTTGGCAGACCCCTACCTGTAAATAACTGAAACAAAGAAATGTCGTCCGACAGAGAAAAGAAAACCTAGGTGAGAAGGGGGACTAGACCAAGACCTCCTCATAAGGCTAAAAGCATAAGTAAACAATAAAACGATAATCAAAAAACAGAAAATATAAGAGTTAATCCACTGAGAGCAGAGTAGCCATAGGCTATGAAGACACAAGGGAGGCGTGTGATCCCGCCAGAACACCCTGGTAAGTAGAAAGCTACAGTGGCGAATCAATGCGCTGAAAGCAAACATCCAAATCTCGCCTAAACTCTGAAAAGGAGGCAGTGGGCGTCTGGTCCCACCCGAGCAATAATAAAAGGCCTGAGGCGGCTGACCCGCCCAAAGACTACTGGGCAAATATAAAACCGAGAGATAATGGGCGTCTGGTCCCGCCCTGGAGGGAAAGCTGGCCTCCTCAACGTGTCCCCCCGGAGTCCAGTCGAGATAGTGTGTCCCCCCGGAGTCCAGTCGAGATTCCTTCACGTGTCCCCCCGGAGTCCAGTCGAGATTCCTCTTCAAAGAACAGAGGAACAGATTGAGATCCCCAGTCGAGGGGATTTGAAAGCGGAAAACGGCACCGAAGAAATGCCAAACATGACGGGCAACGGGGCTGTCAAGGAAAATGTGCGTGAATGTCCCCGACAAAACACAACACTGACACTTGGAAGCAAGAGCCACCCCGCGCCGCTGAAGAACCTCATCCATCGGTAACAAACGATGCCAGAGTCTCCAGAGGAAGAAAGACATGGTGGGTCTCATCCAACTACCCCAGAGGGGATAAAGATATCAGACGGGGGGCCACGTTGACGAACCAGCTCCCAGGCTGATTTCGTCGAGAAAGCCCCGTCCGAGCTGTGAATCCAACAGGCAGAGTCAGGCTCATCCACAAGAATGGGGACCAAAGTGATGGCCTCAGCAACAGAGGGGGCAACAACAAAGCAAAGACGATCGTATTCCCAGGTCCCCTCCACTAAGAAACTAGAGATGTAGGCCTCACGGTTCTCTCTAACCTCCCTCTGATCAGACAGAGGGGTATCACCAGTCCAGATATCATCCCAGAATGAGATGTCTCCGTGACCAATTCTCCAGCGAATGCCAGGCTCAGCGCGGGGCCGAATCTGTAAGAGGCGTCGCCAAGAAGGGGAGATGAACCCACGACAGGGGACACGGGCTGGGTGCAGAGTCTTGCAGTACTTCTGCAGCAGGAACTTCGCCCAGAGGGAAGATCCCTGTCTGAATCTGTACCACAACTTAATAGAGAAGCTATCCACAAGGTCTTTCAACCTGCGGAAGCCCAGGCCTCCCTCTAAGGGCGGGAGGCACGCACGGGACCACCGAGCCCAGTGCCATTTCTTCTCCTGCGGGCGAGAGCCCCACAGGAAGCCATTGAAGATAAGCTCAATCCTCTCCATGATAGCCAGAGGTGGTTGGACCACCTGAAACAGATAAATCGGGATCGAGAAGAGGACGCTTCTGAGAAGAGTCATGCGACTCCTTGGAGAAAGAGTACGAGTCTCCCATCCCTCGAGTTTTTTCCTGATCTGAAGCAGGAGGGGCTCGAACAGCACACATTTTCTGTGCCCCCGGAATAACGGTGCGCCCAGGTATTTCATAGGGAGGTGCCCCTCAGCAAACCCGGTGATGCGCAGGATGCGGGAGCGGAGGCGCTCCGGGCATCTCGGGGGCAGAATGACGGCACTCTTAACCACATTGACCAGCTGGCCAGAGCAGTTCTCGAAGTGCCACAAGAAATCTTTGATGTGCTTCATCCCGCGGGTGCCACCATTTGCGAAAATGATGACATCGTCAGCATATGCAAGGTGGGAGATCAAGAGGTCACATCCCGAACGGAAGCGGAGTTCGGGTGATGAGAAAACAAACGGTTCAGACCCCGCGAGAGATATTCGGCCCCAAGGACAAAGAGGAGAGGGGACAGGGGGTCGCCCTGGCGAAGCCCCTTGGTCGAGCTAAAGAAACCAGCAGGGGTCCCATTGATGTTGACGGAGAACTTGCAAAGGGATATGCAAGTCGACACCATCGCCACCACCTGCTCAGAGAAACCGAACATCCGGAGAACATCCAGGAGGAACGGCCACTGGACCCTATCGTAGGCCTTGGCCATGTCCAGTTTCAGAATAACATTACCTCCCCGGGTGGGGAGGTTCAGACTATGAGTAAGCTCCTGGGCCAGGAGAATGTTATCTGAGATCAGTCTACCCGGAACAAAACCACACTGATTATGAGAGATCAGGTCTCCGACAACGGTCTTCAACCTCGAATACAAGAGCTTAGAGATGATTTTGTTCGAGACATTGCACAAGCTAATTGGGCGGAAGTCCGTCCACGCGTGTGCGCCCGCCACTTTGGGAATCAAGGTGATCGTGGTGGCGGTGAAACTCTTGGGGATCGGGGAGCCATGAAAAAAATCAAGAACTGCATCAAAGACGTCCTGGTGGACTATATCCCAGCAGTGCTGATAGAAAAGCGAGGAGTACCTGTCTGGGCCAGCCACACTGTCCCTAGAGACGGAGAAAACCACAGCGCGCACCTCCTCCAAGGTTGGGGTGGCGACCATACTGTGGTTCTCAGAATGCGAGATGATAGACGGGAAGTCAGAGAAGTCTGGGCGGTCAAGCACAAAGGGGTCCCCAGTGAGGAGATTTTCAAAGAAAGCAGCCCCAGATTGCCGGATAAGCTCTGGGGACGTGAGACAAGTCCCGTTGTCCCAGATCCTGAAGATTTTGTTGGCCACGTGCTTTTTCTTAACCATATTGTGGAAGAGCTTAGTGTTCCTCTCCCCATCTTCCAGCCAATTGCATGCGGCTTTTTGCTTCCAAAAATCGGCCTCCATAGCCGTGACATTAGCCAAATCCGCGTTACACTTGGATAGGCTTTGCCAGGAGAGATCGCTAGGGTCATTCTCGCAGGCCACCTCTGCGAGTCGCACCAACTTCTCCGCCTCATTGATTTTGTCAAAGATGTTGCCAAAAACATCTCGATTCCACCATTTCAGATGGTTTTTAAGACTTTTCAGCTTGGCAAAGAGGCGGAGCATACCAGTCAGGTGGCACGGCAAGTGCCAATTAAGCCTGACGGTTTGGAGAAAGCTATGATGGCAAATCCACATGCTTTGGAACCTAAAAGAGCTAGGTCCACGAGCGAAAATCGGAGCAGAGGCCAGGAGGGGACAATGATCAGAGACTGTGCGAGGGAGGTGTTGGATTCGGATGGAATTGAAGTGATCTCCCCAGTCTACTGATACGAAGACTCTGTCCAGTCTTTTCCAAATGGTTTTATTGGTCCAAGTGAACGAGGACCCTTCAAACCCGGCATCGACTATTCCTGACTGGAGGATGAAGTCGTTGAATTCCTCCATAGGGAGGGATCGGCCTCCAGAGGTGCCAAGGCACTCGGAAGCATCCCTCACGACATTGAAATCGCCACCCACAAGCCAGGGGCCACTGGCTGGCTTAGCCTGTATGAGTGAATCCCAAAGGTGACGGCGCTCTATGTGGTCGCACTTGGCATAGACAAAGGAGTAGCAGACATCTGCCGGGAGAAAGGCAGCGGAGACGCGGAGGTGGAGGAACTGGTCGTGATCAAGCAGGCGCTTGACCTTGACGTCCTCCGACGAGAAGACCCAGATCTTATTATTGGAGTTGGAAATGACCTGGTGGAACCCTAACTGCGAGGTCATGAAACGATGATCCAAGACAGTCATGGGTTCGAAGATGGCCAAAATGTTGACACGGTGGCGATCCACTAAGGTGTGGAGCCTCTGGAGGGACTTAGTGTTACCTAGTCCCCTGATATTCCATAGGAGGCAATTTATGAGGAACGAGCAGTAGGAGATCTCGATCTGAGTCGAGGGGACCTAGCTCTACGCCTATTCTTCTTCGGTTGAAAGTCTCCAGATTCAGTTAGGCGTTTATTGACTTGGTTGGACATATTAGTGTCGTGGATGTCCCTATCAAAATCTCGTCCATCACATGACTCAGCACGGCGCCCGTGGAGGTCAGGGTCTTCCCCAACAGAGGAGGTGGAAACAAGAGTAAAATCAGAGTGTGGGGGACCTTGATGGTGGACGCTCTCCTCAAGAGAGTAGGAGGAGATTTCGGGCGGAGAATTAGGATTAAAGAGAGCTCGAGAAGACGGGAGAGAGACAGTCGGGATCGAGTGGCTACTGTGGTTAACCACACAGAGAGAAGTGTCAAGCACGGGGTCAATCACGGGGTCAACAATGAAAGGATGCGGGGATCCAAGGTCCTCCGCGCAGTCAAGAAACTGAGCAGCATCCTCCTCCTCCACCTCCTTGGCCCAGGGACGAGCTAGAGGGGCACATTTGATCGAGAGGGATGCCTGCGACGGACTTGGAAGGGTAGACTCACTAGCAGGAGTAAGCAGGATAGCAAGAGAAGGGTGCGAAGGCACGAGAAGGGGATCGATGGGGGTAACGGAGCTGAAAGGGGGGTTGCTCCCGGCCTCTTCTGATAGATTGTGGAGACATTCAAAGGGATTGGACGTGCGAGGGTCCTTGTTCAGAGCGGGCCTGGCAGGGCGTGCAGGGCGCCTGCGTCTGCGCTTAGGACCCGGACCAGCAGCTTGAGGGTGTGGTCGGAGATTCTGGTTAGGCGGGTTAGTGGGACCATGCAGAGGGGTATCAGCTTGGGTAGTGTCCGCCGTCTGCTGTGGAGCAGATCCCTTGAGTGGAGGACGGGCAGGGCGAGGGTTTTTGCCATGGGAGAAACACACACTCGTAGAGTGGCCTAATGTCTTGCAGTCAGTGCAATAAGCTGGGATTTTTTCGAATATCACATTGATCTCTTGAGTGTGGTCACCCCAGCCCACCCAGATTTGCTTGACTAGTGGGTCGAGGACATTAATCTCAACACAAACCCGAGCGAAGGCACCTCGGGTCACATCAGCAGTGTAGTCGTCCATTTTGATTGGGTTTCCCACGAGTTTAGCCAAAGCGAAGAGGCTAGCTTTCTCGAAAAGGTGGAGGGGAAGTTCAGGGAGCCGGATCCAGACAGGGGCCATCGGGGACTCAGCTTGGAATTTAAACTCAGGCGTCCACTTTGAGAAGCGGATGCCAATTGGACCCACAAACATATTCCCACGGGTCCAAATACGAGCATAGTCACCCTCACGGGTGAGGGTTAACACTAGAAAACCTCGGGGAAGGAATTTGAGGTCAAAAGGACGAGAGAGTACCAATTTGGCAAAAGCGGCTGCTATATCAGTGTTTGGGACCAGTGTCCAGTTGCCCGAAATTTTTCCGACCAGTGCAAATTTATAAGGAGCTGCAAGGGATGAAATTACCTCGTCCGGGAATCGAATACCCGGCTTTCCATTGATGAATGTCGGATCTGGCAGATCTGTCATCGAGCTGCGGACTTCATCAAAGCTCTTCTTGGAAGTCCTAGGAGACGGGGGCGCCAGCGCATCACGGAACGAGACGGGGTGGGCTGCCGGTTTGGGTGGGGAGTTGGACGGCCGAGTCGACTCGGGCGAGTCGACTCGGCGGTTACCAGTCGGGGCCATAGCCGGGGTCGGCGGGATGCTGTGAGTGCCAGAACCGGTGGTAAAAATGGTAGACTCGGCCGGAATAGTACTGAAATCGGGCAAGGAATGGCCGAAACTCGACGAGTTGACCCCAAATTGGGCGTTCACGATCGGGGGCGGATTTTCCGAAATTGATGTGGGGGAAATATTACCCATGGCTGGTCGATCACGGTGGTAAGAGGAATTTAAAAACGGAGTTGAAATCGGTGGGCAATTGATCGAAATAGTAGTCGAATCTAGGGTTCTTGAGGAGAGATTCGTAGATCTGAAATTGAGCGTCGGTTTCAACATGGATCCTGAAATTGGTTGAGGGTTATGAAGCGACTCATCAAGGCGATTCCAGATCGAGGACGGCGGTTTCCTGGAGACGCCGGAGTTGGCCGGAATTGAAGAAAATGTCACCGGCGGCGCGTTGAAAATAGGCGGCTGGATTTTGGAGGTGCAATTGGAAGGGCAAATGGACTCCGATTGACCTGATTTTTTGGCAGCAGGATCGATTAGACAAGACAAATCCAACTGTATATCAATTGTGCCGATCGGAGAAGAGACGGCCGGCGGAGAAAAAATGGACGAAATTATCTTAGTTTCTAAAGGCGATTTGGGAGGGGAAACGGTGTTCGAATGATCTGAAATTACAGTATGTTGGTCACCTAAGAGAGGCGATTCAGGTAGGGTGGTTGGCCGGCCGATCTCCGGCGGCGGCATGGCGGCGGCGGTGGTGGCGACTTTGGGGCGGTATTAGGGTTTTTTATGGCTTGGGAGCATTCTTTCAAAAGATGAAAAGGAAGATTTGACCCCCACAAGGGTTTAGGGTTTAGGGTTCGGGGTTTGGGGTTTCGGGTTTAGGGTTTTGGGTTTGGGGATTGGGGTTCCGGGTTTAGGGTTTAGGGTTTAGGGGTTTATGGTTTTGGGTTTAGGGTTTCGGGGTTTCGGGTTTCGGGTTTAGGGTTTCGGGTTTCGGGTTTAGGGGTTAGGGGCTTAGGGTTTAGGGTTTAGGGTTTTTTTTTTTTTTTTTTTACCGGAAAACACTGCCGGATGCAGGGGGGTTAGGCAGACCCCTACCTGTATATAGCCACAAAATAAAAAGTAACAGCAGAAAGAAAACCTAAATGAGGAGGGGGACTAAACCAAGACCTCCTCAAAAAGGCTAAAGCAGTACAAACATAAATACCAAGTAGCCTAGGGACATAAATACATAAGCAAAAATAACCCTAGACTACGACAAAAAGTGCGCCAGAAACTAATCAAATACGAGCTGCGCTAAGAGTCAACACGCCGAAGAAGACCAAATGATAACTGGGAGATGAGTGCAGAATCCATGAAGAAATTCTCATCTCTAAGCCATCACCCTGAAGAATCCAATATGTCAAAACGACTCTAATCTGAAACCGAGTAACTGTATGAATCCCAGCAGTCGAAATAAGATAAGGCCAGGAAATCACTGTACAATGACGATAGAAGAGCAAAATGAAGATCGCAATCCAGCCAGAACAAAAAAGATCTAGCATCTGAAGTATAAATCTGACGAAGGTATCATAACAATGAAGAGGATCGTCCGGAAAGAATCCCTGGAACCACCATGACATCAAGTAAACTCCTGTAAAAGAACTGAGACGGCGGGCAAGGAGAAACTGCAGTAAACGCCCGCCAGGGACCAGAAGTGGACCAAAGAGAGGCCCAAACAGAAATAGCGCTCCAGGGAATATGAGAGGGCCAAAGAAGAGCACCAAGAGGGTAAGTGCGAGAGCCCACCCAATCCCGAGGAGACCAAACATGTAGTGTGCGAGTGTCTGCGAAATATTACCCTCCCGGAATATATGCGAAATATGAACAGACCGCCCCCTCAAAAAGACCAGAATCCTGGATATAATGTGATCAAGACCCCAGCAACATCGACGGGAACGAATAAGCTGAATAGAAGTCAGAGAATCAAGCTCGATCCAAAGAGAGAAGAAAGAATGATCCGAACAAAGGAGAAGACCCCTCCAAACCGCCCAAAGCTTAGTCCGGAGAGAAGACCCAGCTCCGAGGAACTCGCTGAATGAGAGCACGACCTTCCCGGAATCATCTCGAACAACGCCACCAGCAGAGGAGTCCCCAGATGTACCACGCGAGCTCCCATCCACATTAAGCTTGAAGCACCCGGACGGCGGCCGCAGCCAGCAAACAATCGCCGTCCTATGAAATCTGTGGAGAGCAACCGAAATACCCAGCAATCTCGCCACATGAAACACACCCAGCCAATGTCTGGGCTTGACAGTACGCGCAGAGTGGGCGAGACGCAGGTAAGACAAAATCTGAAACTTCACCGTCTCCCCAGAGATGGGAAGATGACGGTACTTAGCATCGTTCTGCGCAGTCCAGAGGAACCACAGGACAATGCATGGAAGAAACTCCCGCACATGGCCCCCCCGTGACCAGACCAAATATCTCTTCCACGTAATGAGGAACAAACTGAAATCCTCAGTGTCGGGAATACGAACCCGAAACACGGCGCCAAAGAAGTGCCAGACAGACCGAGCAACCGGGCTGCGAATGAATATGTGTGTGAGTGTCTCAGACATATCACAACACTGACATCTCGAGGCTAACGCAAAACCCCGGCGCTGGAGCACCTCATCAACTGGGAGCCATTGATGCCAGAATCTCCAGAGGAAGAACGACATGGTAGGCCTCAACCAGCTCCCCCAACACGGGCGGAATATATCAGAAGATGGAGCACGCTGACGGATCAGCTCCTAAGCAGATCTCACAGAGAAAGCACCATCAGAGCTATGAATCCATCGTGCCAGATCAGGGTCACCCGAAAGAACACGAATCAAAACAATCTCCTCGGCAACCGAAGGAGCAACAACCGCACAGAGGCGATCAAAATCCTAGGACCCCTCAGAAAGAAAATGAGAGACCCGAACATCACGGCCCCCGCGGACCACACACCGGGAGGACAAAGGAACGTCCCTAAACCAAGTGTCATCCCAAAAGGAAACATCTCCGAGACCAACTCGCCAGCGAATGCCAGGCTCCACGCGAGGGCGGATCCTGAGGAGACGACGCCAAATGGGGGAAATAGAAGCACGGGCGGGGACACAGGCAGGAGCATCCAGCCGGCAGTACTTCCGGAAAAGGAATCTTGCCCATAAAGAAGAGCCCTGTCGAAATCTATACCATAATTTGATAGAGAAACATTCCACGAGATCTTTCAATCTTCGGAATCCGAGTCCCCCCTCAAGCACGGGGAGGCAAGCCCGGGACCACCGGGCCCAGTGCCACTTCCTTTCCAAGGGTCTCGACCCCCAGAGGAAGGCGTTGAAGGCCCGCTCAAGCTTCTCCATGACAGCCAGAGGTGGCTGAACCACCTGAAACAAATAAATCGGCATGGAGAGGAGCACGCTACGTATCAGGGTCATGCGGCTCCCCGGGGAAAGGGTCCGAATCTCCCAACCCTCTAACTTCCTACGAACAGACTGTAGGAGGGGCTCAAAAAGGGAGCATGTGCGATTACCCCGATAAAGGGGAACTCCGAGGTACTTGAGGGGTAGATGACCCTCGGCGAACCCAGTGATGCGCAAAAGCCGGGAGCGGAGGCGCCCAGAGCACCTCGGAGGCAAAATCAAAGAACTCTTGGCAGCATTCACCCGCTGCCCCGAACAGTTCTCGTAGTGATGCAGAAAATCAACAAGGCGCTGCATACCACGAGTCCCACCACTGGCAAAAATAATGACATCATCTGCGTAAGCCAGATGGGAAATCAAAATATCACAATCAGAACGGTACCTGAGCGCAGGATGCTGCAGGTAGAGGCGGTCAAGGCCACGAGAAAGATACTCCGCCCCCAAAACGAATAGAAGGCGAGACAATGGATCGCCCTGTCGGAGGCCTCTGGTGGAACCAAAAAACCCCGAGAGCGAACCATTGATGTTCACGGAGAAATGACAATGGGAAATACAGGCCGAAACCAAAGCCACGACACGCTCTGAAAAACCAAAATGTCTCAAAACGTCGAAGAGGAAATGCCACTGGACCCGATCATAGGCCTTGGCCATATCCAACTTCAATATGACATTACCACCACGAGTGGGGAGAGTATTGCTGTGAGTGAGCTCCTGGGCAAGGAGAATATTATCCGAGATCATCCGACCCGGAACGAAGCCACTCTGATTCGGGGAAACAAGTCTCTCCACCACATCCCTCAACCGAGAGTACAACAGCTTCGAGATGATTTTGTTCGTGACATTGCACAGGCTGATCGGATGGAAGTCCGACCAGGCGCGTGCACCCTCGACTTTGGGAATAAGAGTGATCGTGGTGGCGGTAAAGCCCTGAGGCATAGGAGAACCCTGGAAAAAATCAAGAACAGCACCAAAAACATCCTGATGGACAATCTCCCAGCAATGCTGAAAGAACGCCGAGGAAAAGCCATCAGGGCCAGCAAAGCTATCAGGGTGAATGGAGAAGACGGTCGCGCGGACCTCCTCCAAAGAGGGAATCGCAGCAATACCATCATTCTCCACGACAGAGATAACCGAGGAAAAACCCGAAAAATCAGGGCAATCGAGCGCAGAGGGCTCCCCGGTAAGAAGATCCTGGAAAAACAAGGCTCCCGACTGCTGAATCAAATCCTGAGACGTCAGGCAAACCCCATTCTCCAATATGCGGAAAATTTTATTCGCCACGCGCTTTTTCCTCACCATATTATGGAAGAGTCTGGTGTTCCGCTCAACATCCTCAAGCCAATGGCAAGCCGCTTTCTGTTTCCAAAAATCCGCCTCCATGGCGGTGATACGAGCCAGATCCTCATTGCGATCGGACAGGGAAGTCCAATTCGCGTCAGAAGGGTCGGCCTCACAAACATCCTCAGCTGAACGAACAGCCCTCTCAGCCTCAGTGAGTCTATCAAAGATGTTACCAAAAACATCCCGATTCCACCACCGGAGGTGATGCTTGAGACGCTTCATCTTGGCAAAAAGCCGAGGCATGCCGCTCAGACTGCAAGGCAGATTCCAATTAAGCCTCACAGTCTGCAAAAAACCATGGTGCCTAACCCACATACGCTGGAAGCGAAACGAGCTCGGCCCACGGGCAAAAACAGTGGCGGTAACCAAAAGCGGACAGTGATCCGAAACAGTACGAGCGAGATGTTCAACCGGAATCGAGCTGAAATGATCTCCCCAATCAACAGAAACCAAGATCCTGTCCAACCGCTTCCAAATGGTCTTATTCGTCCAAGTGAACGAAGACCCCTGAAAACCAGCATCGATCAAGCCAGAATCAAGAATAAAAGTGTTGAACTCCTCCATGGGTAGCAACCTACCACCACTGGAGCCCAAGCACTCAGATGCATCCCTGACGACATTAAAGCCGCCCCCAACCAGCCAGGGACCCAAAACTGGCTTAACCAAAAGCAAAGAAGCCCAAAGATCCCTACGCTGAACATAATCACATCTAGCATAGACAAAAGAACAAAATATCTCTGTCGGCAAGAAAGAGGCAGAGACTCTGATGTGAAGGAACTGAGCATGATCAAAAACACACTCCGCCTTCACATCAGCAGCAAAAAATACCCAGATATGACCGGAGAGATTAGAGATGACTCCAGAAAACCCCAAACGGCGAGTCATGAATCTCGGATCCAGATCAATCAAGGGCTCCAAAACAGCCAAAACCTTAATCTGTTTCTCCTTCACAAAGGCATGAAGCCTCTGCTGGGACTCCGAACCTCAAAGTCCCCGGATATTCCAGATTAAACAATTCATGGGGAACGGGTGGAAGAAGGATCCAATCACTTTTTACGCGATCACCGACCATCATCCTGAGGTCTTTTTCTGGGATTGGACATGTCAGTGTCGAAAATACTACACTCAGACCCACAACTAACTCCAGACACAGAATGTCGATCAAAATCCTGATCAGGATCATCAGCCGACATGTGAGTGGGAATCATCTCAAGAATAGGGGGTCCCTGTCGAGCAATCAACTCGTCCAGCATAGAAGTGGCATCAGCAGGGGATGCAGGAAAAGATGGGACCGAGTGGCTGCTATGATTTTCAATACAAACCTCCGGTGGGACAAACACAGTCACCACATCCGAGCGTGGAGATCCAAGGTCATCCACGCAGTCCACAAAAGGAACACTCTCATCGTCCTCAGAAACCGTGACCGCAGGGCGGTCAGAAGAAGGGGCCTCCTAATGAGAACTCAAACCGACAGAGGGATCAGGAACACCTAATCCAAGCTCCTCAGAGCCAACCTCTGTCTCCTGCAAATGTGAAAGAACTCCAAAAGAGTTCGAAGCAAGGGGATCATTTCTCGGAAGAGCCTGACGAACAGGCCTCCGTCTCTGTCTACGCCGGGGACCATGGCCATTGACATGAAGCTGGGGCTGTGGTCCCGGGACAATGACAGGGGCTGCACCCTCAGGTGGTGCCTGAGCAGGAGGCGCCTCCGGCTGAGGAGGCCCTCGATCAGCAGGCTTGGATCGAGCAAGTTTAGGATTTTTACCATGAGAATAGCAAACGTCGGTCGAATGACCCAACATCTTGCAATCCAAGCAATACTCAGGTATTTTCTCATACACAACATCAATCTCCTGGGTATGATCACCCCAACTCACCCAAATTTGCTTAACGGGTGGTTCCAACACATTCATCTGTAAAGTCATCCATTTTCACCGGGTTGCCCAAAATCTTAGAAAGGGCAAAAAGACTTTTCTTGTTAAACAGGTGAATGGGCAAACCCGGGAGACGCACCCAAACAGGGGCGATGGGAGATTCTTCCTGTAGATTGAATTCCGGGGTCCATTTGGAGAAACGGATCCCGTGAGGTCCCACCATCATCTGCCCACGCTTCCAAAAAAATGCATAATCCTCCTCACAATGAAGTGAGAGGATCAGAAAACCCCGAGGCAAAAACCACAAATCAAAAGATCGCTTCAATCCCAAACGAGCAAATGCCTTAGAAATTTCCGAGTTTGGGACTAAGGATCTATTACTAGATATCTTCCCAACTAAAGAAAACTTAAAAGGCTCGATCAGAGAAGACATTACCTCATCCGGGAATAAAATACCCGGTTTCCCATCCTTAAGAGTCGGTCGGGGCATTTCATCCATAGCGTTCACGACATCTCCAAAGCCATTCTTCCCCGAGCGAGGGGAAGTCGGAGCCAGAGCATCCCTAAATGACACCGGAAATGTCTTAGCCGCCCGAGAATTAGATTTAGAAGCCATACCCGAGTTGTTGACTGTTGAGTTGACCCGGTCAACGCACTGAGTTGACCCGCGAGTTGACCACCGGAGATGTACCAAAGATCGGCGATGGCGAGGAGGTCACAGAACCGATCTTCAAACCAATAGAACCGGACATTAGAGGGGTCGATTGAACCAAAGAGTGATCAAGAAATCGATTTTGCCCTAGAAATTGGGGGTTTCCGACCGGTGGCCGGAAACCAGAAATTGAAGATGGCAAAATGCGACCCATACCTGGACGATCAAGTCCTAAAGAGGAATTGGAAAAAGAATCCGGAATAGTGCCTGAAATCGGCGGTGTAAAAGACGGCAATGGGGCGTCCAACGGCGGAATCGTATATCTGAAATTCACGGCTGATCTGAGCTCCGATTGGACTGATTCATGTACCATTGGAATCGTTTGGACCAGGGGGTCACAGATCGGGGTCAGGATCGAACAATGGATGCCGGAGTTGGCCGGAATCTTCGATAAAAGCGACGGCTGCGCAGTGAACAGTACCTGCGGAGCTTTGAACGGAGATGACGCCGGAACGGGGGAACTATCCGGTCGCGCAGCTGTCGGAAATGAAAGAGGATGGAGAGGCGAAGAGAATGATGTATGGCTCGGACCAAGAGAAGCGGCGGTTGCCGGCGCCGTTGCAGGGGAAGAAACCGCCGCGATTTTGACCGGCGAAATGGCTGGGCAATCAGACTCCGTTTGAGCTGAAATTTTGCAGGGAGGGTCGCCGGAGGACGGCGGTTCAGATGAGTCAAGTGGCCGGCCAGGATCCGGCGGCGGCGGCATGGTGGCAGGTAGTGCGTGAATAGTGATGTTTTAGTGTGTTTTTTCTCACGTTTTACTATGTGTTTTTTCAGAGAAAATTTTTTAGGGTTTAGGGTTCGGGGTTTCGGGTTTAGGGTTTGGTTGGGTTTAGGTTTAGGGTTTGGGTTTGGGTTTGGGGTTTAGGGTTGAGGGTTTCGGGGTTGAGGGGTTGAGGGTTCGGGGTTGAGGGTTCAGGGTTTAGGGTTTAGGGTTTTTTTTTTTTTCCCGGAAAACACCGCCGGATGCGGGGGGGTTAGGCAGACCCCTACCTGTATATATCCACAAAATAAAAAGTAACAGCAGAAAGAAAACCTAAAAGAGGAGGGGGACTATACCAAGACCTCCTCAAAAAGGCTAAAGCAGTAGAAACATAAATACAAAGTAGCCTAGGGACATAAATACATAAGCAAAAATAACCCTAGACTACGAAAAAAAATGCGCCAGAGACTAATCAAATACGAGCTGCGCTAAGAGTCAACACGCCGAAGAAGACCAAATGATAACTGGGAGATGATTGCAGAATCCATGAAGAAATTCTCATCTCTAAGCCATCACCCTGAAGAATCTAATCTGTCAAAATGACTCTAATCTGAAACCGAGTAATTGTATACATCCCAGCAGTCAAAATAAGATAAGGCCAGGAAATCACTGTACAATGACGATAGAAGAGCAAAAAGAAGATCGCAATCCAGCCAGAACAAAAAAGATCCAGCATCTGAAGTATAAATCTGACGAAGGTATCATAACAAAGAAGAGGATCGTCCGGAAAGAATCCCTGGAACCACCACGACATCCAGTAAACTCCTGTAAAAGAACTGAGACGGCGGGCAAGGAGAAACTGCAGTAAACGCCCGCCAGGGACCAGAAGTGGACCAAAGAGAGGTCCAAACAGAAATAGTGCTCCAGGGAATATGAGAGGGCCAAAGAAGAGCACCAAGAGGGTAAGTGCAAGAGCCCACCCAATCCCGAGGAGACCAAACATGTAGTGTGCGAGTGTCTGGGCCCACTCACACCAGCCTGGCAAAACGGGGTAAAAAAGAAACCCCCTAAGTAACAGTACCTGCAAAGAAAAGATATACATATACATATAGAAAGATCAAAGAAAGGGATCCAAGTGAAGGGAAGGGCTGCAAACAGCTAAGAAGATCTATATCTCAGGTAGGGAAGTCCGGAGGTATCCCAGCGAGCAAGTATGGAAATGTTCCTAGGGAGGGAAGGACCTAACTCTAAGGTAAAGTGCCTAAGGGTGTGGGCCCTCGCCGCCCACGCATCCGCCACCGAATTACCCTCCCGGAATATATGCGAAATATGAACAGACCGCCCCCTCAAAAGGACCAGAATCCTGGATACAATGTGATCAATACCCCAGCAACATCGACGGGAAAGAATGAGCTGAATAGAAGTCAGAGAATCAAGCTCGATCCAAAGGGGGAAAAAGGAATGATCAGAACAAAGGAGAAGACCCCTCCAAACCGCCCAAAGCTCAAGCCCGGAGAGAAGACCCAGCTCCAATGAACTCGCTGAATGAGAGCACAACCCTCCCGGAATCGTCCCGAACAACGCTACCAGCAGCAGAGTCTCTAGATAAAGCATGCGAGCTCCCATCCACATTAAGCTTGAAGCACCCGGACGGAGGTCGCAGCCAGCGAACAATCGTCGTCCTATGTAATCTGTCGAGAACAACCGAAATACCCATCGATCTCGCCACATGAAACACACCCAGCCAATGTTTGGGCTTGACAGTACGCGCAGAGTGGGCGAGACGCAGGTAAGACAAAATCTGGTACTTCACCGTCTCCCCAGAAACAGGGAGATGACGGTGCTTAGCATCGTTCCGTGCAGTCCAGAGGAACCACAGAACTATGCAGGGGAGAAACTCCCGCACATGGCCCCCCCGGGACCAGACCAAATCTCTCTTCCACGCACTGAGGAACAAACTGAAATCCTCTGTCGGGAATACGAACCCGAAACACGGGGCCAAAGAAGTGCCAGACAGACCGAGCAACCGGGCTGCGAATGAATATGTGTGTGAATGTCTTAGACATATCACAACACTGAAATCTCGAGGCTAACGCAAAACCCCGTCGCTGGAGCACCTCATCAACTGGGAGCCATTGATGCCAGAATCTCCAGAGGAAGAACGACATGGTAGGCCTCAACCAGCTCCCCCAACACGGGCGGAATATATCAGAAGACGGAGCACGCTGACGGATCAGCTCCCAAGCAGATCTCACAGAGAAAGCACCATCGGAGCTATGGATCCATCGAGCCAGATCAGGGTCACCCGAAAGAACAGGAATCAAAACAATCTCCTCGGCAACCGAAGGAGCAACAACCGCACAGAGGCGATCAAAATCCCAGGACCCCTGAGACAGAAAATGAGAGACCCGAACATCACGGCCCCCGCGGACCACACACCGAGAGGACAAAGGAACGTCCCCAAACCAAGTGTCATCCCAAAAGGAAACATCTCCGAGACCAACTCGCCAGCGAATGCCAGGCTCCGCGCGAGGGCGGATCCTGAGGAGACGCCGCCAAATGGGGGAAATAGAAGCACGGGCGGGGACACAGGCAGGAGCATCCAGGGGCAATGGCAAGCCCGGGACCACCGGGCCCAGTGCCACTTCCTTTCCAAGGGTCTCGACCCCCAGAGGAAGGCGTTGAAGGCCCGCTCAAGCTTCTCCATGACAGCCAGAGGTGGCTGAACCACCTGAAACAGATAAATCGGCATGGAGAGGAGCACGCTACGTATCAGGGTCATGCGGCTCCCCGGGAAAAGGGTCCGAATCTCCCAACCCTCTAACTTCCTACGAACAGACTGTAGAAGGGGCTCAAAAAGGGAGCATGTGCGATTACCTCGATAAAGGGGAACTCCGAGGTACTTGAGGGGCAGATGACCCTCGGCGAACCCAGTGATGCGCAAAAGCCGGGAGCGGAGCCCAGAGCACCTGGGAGGCAAAATCAAAGAACTCTTGGCAGTATTCACCCGCTGCCCCGAACAATTCTCGTAGTGATGCAGAAAATCAACAAGGCGCTGCATACCACGAGTCCCACCACTGGCAAAAATAATGACATCATCAGCGTAAGCCAAATGGGAAATCAAAATATCACAATCATGAACGGTACCTGAGAGCAGGATGCTGCAGGTAGAGGCGGTCAAGGCCACGAGAAAGATACTCTGCCCCCAAAACGAATAGAAGGGGAGACAATGGATCGCCCTGCCAGAGGCCTCTGGTGGAACCAAAAAACCCCGAGAGCGAACCATTGATGTTCATGGAGAAATGACAATGGGAAATACAGGCCGAAACCAAAGCCACCGACACGCTCTGAAAAACCAAAATGTCTCAAAACGTCGAAGAGGAAATGCCACTGGACCCGATCATAGGCCTTGGCCATATCCAACTTCAATATGACATTACCACCACGAGTGGGGAGAGTAATGCTGTGAGTGAGCTCCTGGGCAAGGAGAATATTATCCGAGATCATCCGACCCGGAACGAAGCCACTCTGATTCAGGGGAAACAAGTCTCTCCACCACATCCCTCAACCGAGAGTACAACAGCTTCGAGATGATTTTGTTCGTGACATTGCACAGGCTGATCGGACGGAAGTCCGACCAGGCGCGTGCACCCTCGACTTTGGGAATAAGAGTGATCGTGGTGGCGGTAAAGCCCTGAGGCATAGGAGAACCCTGGAAAAAATCAAGAACATGCACCAAAAACATCCTGATGGACAATCTCCCAGCAATGCTGAAAGAACGCCAAGGAAAAGCCATCAGGGCCAGCAACGCTATCAGGGTGAATGGAGAAGACGGTCGCGTGGACCTCCTCCAAAGAGGGAATCGTAGCAATACCATCATTCTCCACGGCAGAGATAACCGAGGAAAAACCCGAAAAATCAGGGCAATCGAGCGCAGAGGGCTCCCGATAAGAAGATCCTGTAAAAACTAAGGCTCCTGACTTCTGAATCAAATCCTGAGACGTCAGGCAAACCCCATTCTCCCATATGCGGAAAATTTTATTCGCCACGCGCTTTTTCCTTACCATATTATGGAAGAGTCTGGTGTTCCGCTCACCATCCTCAAGCCAATGGCAAGCCAGCTTTCTGTTTCCAAAAATCCGCCTCCATGGCGGTGATACGAGCCAGATCCTCATTGCGATCGGACAGGGAAGTCCAATTCGCGTCAGAAGGGTCGGCCTCACAAACATCCTCAGCTGAACGAACAGCCCTCTTAGCCTCAGTGAGTCTATCAAAAATGTTACCAAAAACATCCCGATTCCACCACCGGAGGTGATGCTTGAGACGCTTCATCTTGGCAAAAAGCCGAGGCATGCCACTTAGACTGCAAGGCAGATTCCAATTAAGCCTCACAGTCTGCAAAAAACCATGGTGCCTAACCCACATACGCTGGAAGCGAAACGAGCTCGGCCCACGGGCAAAAACAGGGGCGGTAACCAAAAGCGTACAGTGATCCGAGACAGTACGAGCGTGTGTTTTTGATCATGCTCAGTTCCTTCACATCAGAGTCTCTGCCTCTTTCTTGCCGACAGAGATATTTTGTTCTTTTGTCTATGCTAGATGTGATTATGTTCAGCGTAGGGATCTTTGGGCTTCTTTGCTTTTGGTTAAGCCTGTTTTGGGTCCCTGGCTGGTTGGTGGCGACTTTAATGTCGTCAGGGATGCGTCTGAGTGCTTGGGCTCCCGTGGTGGTAGGTTGCTTCCCATGGAGGAGTTCAACACTTTTATTCTTGATTCTGGCTTGATTGATGCTGGTTTTGAGGGGTCTTCGTTCACTTGGACGAATAAGACCATTTGGATGCGGTTGGACAGGGTCTTGGTTTCTGTTGATTGGGGAGATCATTTCAGCTCGATTCGGGTTGAACATGTTTAGGGTTTAGGGTTTAGGTTTTTTTTTTTTACCGGAAAACACCGCCGGATGCGGGGGGGTTAGGCAGACCCCTACCTGTATATATCCACAAAATAAAAAGTAACAACAGAAAGAAAACCTAAAAGAGGAGGGGGACTATACCAAGACCTCCTCGAAAAGGCTAAAGCAGTGGAAACATAAAGACAAAGTAGCCTAGGGACATAAATACGTAAACGAAAATAACCCTGGACTACGACAAAAAGTGCGGCAGAAACTAATCAAATACGAGCAGCGCTAAAAGTCAACACGCCGAAGAAGATCAAATGATAATTGGGAGATGAGTGCGGAATCCCTGAAGAAGCTCTCATCTCTGAGCCATCACCCTGAAGAAGCCAGTCTGTCAAAACGACGCTAATCTGAGACCAGGTAACTATATGAATCTCAGCAGTCAACATAAGATCTGGCCAGGAAATCACTGTACAATGACGATAAAAGGGCAAAATGAAGATCGCAATCCAGCCAGGACAAAAGGATTCAGCATCTGAAGTATAAATCTGACGAAGGTATCATAACAAAGAAGAGGATCGTCCGGAAATAATCCCTGGAACCACCACGACATCCAGTAAACTCCTGTAAAAGAAATGATACGGCGGGCAAGGAGAACCTGCAGTAAGCGCCCGCCAGGAACCAGAAATGGACCAAAGAGAGCCACAAACAGAAATAGCGCTCCAGGGAATATGAGAGGGCCAAAGAAAAGCACCAATAGGGTAAGTGCAAGAGTCCACCCAATCCCGAGGAGATCGAACATGTAGTGTGCGAGTGTCTGGACCCACTCACACCAGACTGGCAAGACGGGGTAAAAGAGAAACCCCCAAAAGAACAGTACCTGCAAAGAAAAAATATACATATATATAAATATATATAGAAAGACCGAAAAAATGGATCCAAGTGAAGGAATGGGCTGCAAACAGCTAAGAACATCTATATCTCAGGTAGGGAAGTCCGGAGGTATCCGAACGTGCAAGTATGGAAATATGCCTAGGGAGGGAGGGACCTAACTCTAAGGTAAAGTGCCTAAGGGTATGGGCCCTCGCCGCCAACGCATCTGCCACCGAATTACCCTCCCGGAATATATGTGAAATATGAACAGACCGCCCTCTCAAAAGGACCAGAATCCTGGATACAATGTGATCAAGACCCCAGCAACATCGACGGGAACGAATGAGCTGAATAGAAGTCAGAGAATCAAGCTCGATCCAAAGAGGGAAAAAAGAATGATCAGAACAAAGGAGAAGACCCCTCCAAACCGCCCAAAGCTCAGCCCGAAGAGAAGACCCAGCTCCGATGAACTCGCTGAATGAGAGCACAACCCTCCCGGAATCATCCCGAACAACACCACCAGCAGAGGAGTCCCCAGATATACCACACGAGCTCCCATCCACATTAAGCTTGAAGCACCCGGACGGCGGTCGCAGCCAGCGAACAATCGCCGTCCTATGGAATCTGTGGAGAGCAACCGAAATACCCAGCAATCTCGCCACATGAAACACACCCAGCCAATTTCTGGGCTTGACAGTACGCGCAGAGTGGGCAAGACGCAAGTAATACAAAATCTGATACTTCACCGTCTCCCCAGAAACAGGGAGATGACGGTGCTTAGCATCGTTCCGCGCAGTCCAGAGGAACCACAGAACGATGCAGGGGAGAAACTCCCGCACATGGCCCCCCCGGGACCAGACCAAATCTCTCTTCCATGCACTGAGAAACAAACTGAAATCCTCAGTGACGGGAATACAAACCCGAAACACGGCGCCAAAGAAGTGCCAGACAGACCGAGCAACCGGGCTGCTAATGAATATGTGTGTGAATGTCTCAGCCATATCACAACACTGACATCTCGAGGCTAACGCAAAACCCCGGCTCTAAGCACCTCATCAACTGGGAGCCACTGATGCCAGAATCTCCAAAGGAAGAACGACATGGTAGGCCTCAACCAACTCCCCCAGCACGGGCGGAATATATCTGAAGACGGAGCACGCTGACGGATCAGCTCCCAAGCAGATCTCATAGAGAAAGCACCATCGGAGCTATGGATCCATCGAGCCAGATAAGGGTCTCCCGAAGGAACAGGAATCAAAACAATCTCCTCGGCAACCGAAGGAGCAACCACCGCACAAAGGCGATCAAAGTCCCAGGACCCCTCAGACAGAAAATGAGAGACCCGAACATCACGGCCCCCACGGACCACACACCGGGAGGACAAAGGAACGTCCCCAAACCAAGTGTCATCCCAAAAGGAAACATCTCCGAGACCAACTTGCCAGCGAATGCCAGGCTCCGCGCGAGGGCGGATCCTGAGGAGACGACGCCAAATGGGGGAAATAGAAGCACGGGCGGGGACACAGGCAGGAGCATCCAGCCGGCAATACTTCCGTAAAAGGAATCTTGCCCATAGAGAGGAGCCCTGCCGAAATCTGAACCATAATTTAATAGAAAACATTCCACGAGATCTTTCAATCTGCGGAATCCAAGGCCCCCCTCAAGCACGGGGAGGCAAGCCCGGGACCACTGGGCCCAGTGCCACTTCTTTTCCAAGGGTCTCGACCCCCAGAGAAGGCATTGAAGGCCCGCTCAAGCTTCTCCATGACAGCCAGAGGTGGCTGAACCACCTGAAACAGATAAATCGGCATAGGAGAGGAGCACGCTACGTATCAGGGTCATGCGGCTACCCGGGGAGAGAGTCCGAATCTCCCAACCCTCTAACTTCCTACGAACAGACTGTAGGAGGGGCTCAAAAAGGGAGCATGTGCGATTACCTCGATAAAGGGGAACTCCGAGGTACTTGAGGGGCAGATGACCCTCGGCGAACCCGGTGATGCACAAAAGCCGGGAGCAGAGGCGCTCAGAACACCTCGGAGGCAAAATCAAAGAACTCTTGGCAGCATTCACACGCTGCCCCGAACAGTTCTCGTAGTGATGCAGAAAATCGAAAAGGCGCTGCATACCACGAGACCCACCACTGGCAAAAATAATGACATCATCAGCGTAAGCCAGGTGGGAAATCAAAATATCACAATCAGAACGATACCTAAGCGCAGGATGCTGCAGGTAGAGGCGGTCAAGGCCACGAGAAAGATACTCCGCCCCCAAAATGAAGAGAAGGGGAGACAATGGATCGCCCTGCCGAGGCCTCTGGTGGAACCAAAAAACCCCGATAGAGAGCCATTGATGTTCACAGAGAAATGACAATGGGAAATACAGGCCGAGACCAAAGCCACAACACGCTCTGAAAAACCAAAATGTCTCAAAACGTCAAATAGGAAATGCCACTGGACCCTATCATAGGCCTTGGCTATATCCAACTTCAAGATGACATTACCACCACGAGTGGGGAGAGTAATGCTGTGAGTGAGCTCCTGGGCAAGGAGGATATTATCTGAGATCGTCCGACCCGGAACGAAGCCACTCTGATTCGGGGAAACAAGTCTCTCCACCACATCCCTCAACCGAGAGTACAACAGCTTCGAGATGATTTTGTTCGTGACATTACACAGACTGATCGGGCGGAAGTCCGACCAAGCGCGTGCACCCTCAACTTTGGGACTAAGAGTGATCGTGGTGGCGGTAAAGCCCTGAGGCATAGGAGAACCCTGGGAAAAATCAAGAACAACACCAAAAACGTCCTGATGGACAATCTCCCAGCAATGCTGAAAGAACGCCGAAGAAAAGCCATCAGGGCCAGTAACGCTATCAGGGTGAATAGAGAAGACGGTCGCGCGGACCTCCTCCAAAGAGGGAATCGCAGCAATACCATAATTCTCCATGGCAGAGATAACCGAGGTAAAACCCGAAAAATCAGGGCAATCGAGCGCAGAGGGCTCCCCGGTAAGAAGATCCTGGAAAAATAAGGCTCCCGACTGCTGAATAAAATCCTGAGACGTCAGGCAAACCCCATTCTCCCATATGCGGAAAATTTTATTCGCCACACGCTTTTTCCTCACCATATTATGGAAGAGTTGGTGTTCCGCTCACCATCCTCAAGCCAATGGCAAGCCGCTTTCTGTTTCCAAAAATCCGCCTCCATGGCGGTGATACGAGCCAGATCCTCATTGCGATCGGACAGGGAAGTCCAATTCGTGTCAGAAGGATCGGCCTCACAGACATCCTCAGCTGAACGAACAGCCCTCTCAGCCTCAGTGAGTCTATCAAAGATGTTACCAAAAACATCCCGATTCCACCACCGGAGGTGATGCTTGAGACGCTTCATCTTGGCAAAAAGCCGAGGCATGCCGCTCAGACTGCAAGGCAGATTCCAATTAAGCCTCACAGTCTGCAAAAAACCTATGGTGCCTAACCCACATTCGCTGGAAGCGAAACGAGCTCGGTCCACGGGCAAAAACAAGAGAGGTAACCAAAAGCGGACAGTGATCCGAAACAGTACGAGCGAGATGTTCAACCCGAATCGAGCTGAAATGATCTGCCCAATCAACAGAAACCAAGACCCTGTCCAACCGCTTCCAAATGGTCTTATTCGTCCAAGTGAACGAAGACCCCTCAAAACCAGCATCGATAAGACCAGAATCAAGAATAAAATTGTTGAACTCCTCCATGGGTAGCAACCTACCACCACGGGAGCCCAAGCACTCGGACGCATCCCTGACGACGTTAAAATCGCCCCCAACCAGCCAGGGACCCAAAACAGGCTTAACCAAAAGCAAAGAAGTCCAAAGATCCCTACGTTGGACATAATCACATCTAGCATAGACAAAAGAACAAAATATCTCTGTCGGTAAGAAAGAGGCAGAGACTCTGATGTGAAGGAACTGAGCATGATCAAAAACACACTCCGCCCTCACATCAGCAGCAAAAAATACCCAGATATGACCGGAGAGATTAGAAATGACTCCAGAAAACCCCAAACGGCGAGTCATGAATCTCGGATCCAGATCAATCATGGGCTCCAAAACAGCCAAAACCTTAATCTGTTTCTCCTTCACAAAGGCATGAAGCCTCTGCTGGAACTCCAAACCGCGAAGTCCCCGGATATTCCAGATTAAGCAATTCATGGGGAAAGGGTGGAAGAAGGATCCAATCGCTTTTTACGCGATCGCCGACCATCATCCAGAGGTCTTTTTCTGGGGTTGGACATGTCAGTGTCCAGAATACTACACTCGGACCCACAGCTAACTCCAGACACAGAATGTCGATCAAAATCCTGATCAGGATCATCAGCCGACATGTGACTGGGGGTCATCTCGAGAGTAGGGGGTCCCTGTCGAGCAATCAACTCGTCCAGCATAGAAGTGGCATCAGCAGGGGATGCAGGAAAAGATGGGACCGAGTGACTGCTAAGATTTTCAACACAAGCCTCCGGGGGGATAAACACAGTCACCACATCCGGGCGTGGAGACCCAAGGTCATCCACGCAGTCCACAAAAGGAACACTCTCATCGTCATCAGCCACCGTGACCTCAGGGCGGTCAGGAATAGGGGCCTCCTGATGAGAACTCAAACTGACAGAGGGATCAGGAACACCTAATCCAAGCTCCTCAGAGCCGACCTCTGTCGCATGCAAATGGGAAAGAACTCCAAAAGAGTTCGACGCAAGAGGATCATCCCTCGGGAGAGCCTGACGAACAGGCCTCCGTCTCTGTCTACGTCGGGGACCGTGGCCATTGATATGAAGCTGGGGCTGTGGTCTCGGGACAATGACAGGAACAGCACCCTGAGGAGGTGCCTGGAGCAGGAGGGGCCTCTGGCTGAAGAGGATCTCGATTAGCAGGCTTGGATCGAGCAGGTCTAGGATTTTTCCCATAGGAATAGCAAACATTGGTCGAATGGCCCAACATCTTGCAATCCAAGCAATACCCAGGTATTTTCTCATAAACAACATCAATCTCCTGGGTATGATCACCCCAGCCCACCCAAATTTGCTGAACAGGTGGTTCCAACACATTCAACTCCACACAGACTCGAGCAAAAGCACTCCGAGAGGAGTCAGCAGTAAAGTCATCCATTTTCACCGGGTTGCCCACAATCTTGGCAAGGGCAAAAAGACTTTTCTTGTTAAACAGGTGAATGGGCAAACCCGGGAAACGCACCCAAACCGGGGCTATGGGAGATTCTTCCTGAAGATTGAATTCCGGGGTCCATTTGGAAAAACGGATCCCGAGAGGTCCCACCATCATCTGCCCACGCGTCCAAAAGAGCGCATAATCCTCTTCACACTGAAGTGACAGGATCAGAAAACCCCGAGGCAAGAACCTCAAATCAAAAGATCGCTTCAATCCCAACCGAGCAAATGCCGCAGAAATACCCGAGTTTGGGACTAAGGATCTATTACCAGAAATCTTCCCGACTAAAGAAAACTTAAAAGGCTCGGTCAGAGAAGACATTACCTCATCCGGGAATAAAATACCCGGTTTCCCATTCTTTAAAGTCGGCAGGGGCATGGCATCCATAGCATCCCTAAATGACACCGGAAACGTCTTAGTCGCCCGAAAATCAGATTTTGAAGCCGAACCCGAATTGTTGACTGTTGGGTGAACATGGTCAACTCGCTGAGTTGACCCGGCCGAGTTGACCGGCGAGTTGACCACCGGAGATGTACCAAAGATCGGAGACGGCGAGGAGATCACGGAGCCGGTCTTCAATCCACTAGAACCGGGCAGCAGGGGGTCCGATTGCATCAAAGGATGTGAATAAAATCGATTTTGCCCTAGAATTTGGGGGTTTCCGACCGGTGGCCGGAATCCAGAAATTGATTGAGGCAAAACACGACCCATGATTGGACGAAGATCTTGGCCAGAGGAATTGAAAAAATAAGCCGGAATAGTACCTGAAATCGGCGGTGAAGTGGTCGGAAACCCACCGATTTGGGAGTTTTTGATCGGCGGCGAATTTTCTGAAATTAATGGTGTGGGGACCCGGACGCTAATCATCTTCTTAATCATCGTTGGGATTTAATTATCAGTTCTGATAAACAGGGTCTAAAAACTTTTCTTTTTAAAATGTAAATGCAGAAGGTAATGGAATCTAAATAACATACATCTCAGTATAAAATACATTTAAGTATAAAAGTACAATACTGTACAATCTAAGTCTAAGGTTCGGTTACTAAGTTCAAGTAATAAACCAAATCTACAGTAAGTCCGGAATCACCACGCTAACTCGTCTTCTCTCATCATCTTCTTGACCCCGATCCAGCCCCACCTGTTGTCATGCACACATACAAAACAAGACAACAGCCGGATAACTCCGGTGAGAATAAATCCCAGTATAAAACATGGTAACCATGCATATACATAAAGGAAATCATGAAATATTCTATCATGAATATAATTCAAATTAATAGATTTCATAATCTATGAAATTTAATCAAGATAAGCATGCAACTCGAATCAGATAAACATGCTACCCAAATCAATTCATAAAAACATGCTATCATGACTGAAATCAATAACAATGGGTTTCATAGTCTATGAAACCACATCCATAAACGCATGCAGTTCTAGTCAAATCATGTCTAGACTCGACTCAACTATAACTCTAGGGATCCCGGTGTGAATAAGACGTCAATGGCTGTCACCTACCCTCCCAATCGGGGTGACTGTACGTCTTATTCCTAGACTTCGGTCTGAGCTGTATCGACGGATGACAAAGGAGTCATAGCTGCTCCTAAGCTGAGATACACCGAACATCTAGATAATTGACAATGACTGTCAAAGACTCTCCTATCTTAGATGCAATGAATATCAATCTGTAAACAAAGCACAATCATATTCATATCTGAATATGGCAGTAATCTCATACACTTGAATACAATTCTAAAATCAAAGCATAAACATCTCAAAGTATAAATAACAATATAGTATGTGATTTTATTGGGAAACTCAAAATGAGATCTCATTTGAGTTGTGGCTTCCCGAATATCACATGAATTATACCTTTGCTGTCCCTGTCTGACGAAGACGATGACCTGTATTCAAATCTGTCCATATCCAATCTGAAAAGACAATATCGAATACGCTGTATCAATGAATAACTCAATACACAATCTGTTCTGATCAATACTCAATTCAGTACATAATCTGATCAATATCTGAACCAGATACAATCTGATTTATATCAACGAATATCACGATGAAATCTAAATCATAACTGAATCTTATCAATTTAATTCAACTGATGTTTCGACGGCATAACAATACAATCTGAATAACCCCGTCAGTTCTGAACATCACAAGTATAATACCGGAACTCATAATCTGTGGCAATACAACTCATAATCTGAATACTAACACAATTCTGGTATAAAATCTCAGTCAATATCTTCTGAAATTCATAGCAATTGAATGAACACTCTGTTTCTCAATCTGACTTCGATTCTATGATGTCTAACATGACAAGAACATCATATATGAATCCTATTCAGTTCTGACAACATCATAAATTCAAATCATGTCTAAACGTAATAAAACTTACGTCCAGTTGTAGCCTGTGTTGATAGGAACACAGTACTGAAGTCGGATTTAAAATCAGACGGGCGAATTTCTCACAAAAGGCGTAAGGATTTTCTGCTAACTTCCTGAAGCTTTTCCCGTTCTTCTTTCTCGTTTTTCTGAAAGATTTCCAAAGTGATATACATATATATACTCCAACGTGCATGTTAAAGAAACGTGGCTCCTTTTTACCAAACTTAGGTGGCGCTCGAGAGGTTGAAATGTACCGCTCGGGCGCCGAACATACTGTCCGAATTCTCATCCTATCCTCCTCTCGCGCTCGGGCGGTCAAAAACTACCGCTCGGGCGCGAGACATTCTGTCCAAAGGGTAACCTTATGGTGCATTGGCGCTCGGGCGGTCTCTTTCTACCGCTCGAGCGCCGAAGGTTCTGTCCCAATTTCTTGGCTAACCATGCAACGACTCCCGGCCTCGTCATTTAAGTTCTTATAACCTCAATCATGTCAATTAATCAACGTCTGATTATAATGATGAAATCTCGGGCATTACATTTCTCCCCCTCTTAGATCTGAGTTCGTCCCCGAACTCGCAACAATCGATTCAGAAGAAATGTATACAGAGTTCAAAGCAGAACTCATCTCAATGAATCTGTTCTGAAATCTCAATCTCACCATACTGGCTATACAACATCTGTATATACTAAACCACAGCTCATAGCAAATCACTACTATCAGTTGTTATCAAATCTGTTTATCCCGGTCCAGGATATACTCAATCTTTATCTTTAAAGACCAATCGTCATCATCCGACGTTGGTTTATGACATCTGTTCTTTCTGAACTATCTTTATCTTCCTTCGAATTTCTTCAAGAGAAATAGAAATCGGTAGTATTCACTGTATACGGTCCTGACTCTAACTATCTCATTACCCATCTGGTAGGCTGATAGGTATTGTCACGCAGTGATAATAAGTCATATCAATTAGTGCTAACATCTAGCACTCTATAATTCTACCAAAATCCTCTAATATCTGGATAAAATATATTCTGACTGTCTGCCAATTTGTAACATAGTCTGAGGAGAAACTCATGATATACTCTGTCACGAGTACAAAATCAACCAGAAAATCACATTCTGATATACTCTATCTCGACATTCTGTTGATTCTGATCCTTCCTCTGACATCAATCTGTGTCATCTGGTTTTGTTTGTACGTTATCTGGTACAAACTAATAGATATAGATTGATCAATCTGTCAATCATAATCATATTATCTTACCATCTGAAGTAAATGGCGGTAATTTCATTACAACAGCCATAGAAATGCACTCCCATTTCTATTTAGAAATATACAAATTCTATAATAATCTTTTGATATTTATCTTTCTGTCTTTTCTGTTAGCGATTCAAATATATCAGTATGATTTCTGCCAACATTTCCGTACCAATTCTATTCTAACTGATTTAATCTGTTTATATCCAAACTGTCTGTTATCCGAATAACAACTGAATCCACTAACGTACATGTCTGACACTATCTGTGATATCTGATTCGAACTATTCGGCACAAACAATCAGTTAATAATATAAATCAAAGAAGAAATACCTACCTGGTATTCGGCTCTGACTCTCAATGTCAATTCTGTTATACAATTCTGAAACACTCTGACACATTCTGATCTCATTTGTGAACTGCTGTAATTCTTTAAATTAACTCTGATACAATTGAACTGTATATAATCTCAACGGTTCACAACAATCTGTATCATATACGGATTCAAAACAACAGTAATATCCAATCAGATACGAAATAGCAGTAACCTATACAGATCTAGTGAGTTCAAGGAACTCATAAACGGTAATCTCTGGCAATAAGATTGCTTCTGATTAATCAAACATGTCTTCATGTCATTCTGATCAACTGTTATATCTCATCTGCAAATAAAATATGCTCCCCAAAACAATATAAAATATCTCAAATACTGATTTAGAACAATAACAATACCCAGCAGATATAAAGCAACAGTCGAATAAAATAATCTGCCCAATCAGAAAAAATACATTTCTGAAATTTCTGATATTTCTGAACTTTCTGGTCTTTCTGACATCAGTCTCGTTCTCAGTTACTGATCTCTGTCTCAACTGTATCAAAATCTATCTGTATACTAACTTCAGATATCGCATATTCTGAATACAATCTGTTTCAAGCGGAATTCTTATCTGAATAATTTCTATATACAATACTCACAATTCTCAGAATATTCAACAAAATCTTTACATATTCAGTATAATTTCCAACTACTCGAGTCAATCAACCAGACACTGCAAATATATCCATATATCATAGATATAACGAGTATAAATCTTCAGAATATCTCTAAACATACTGAGACATGCCAATGAGAAACATTACTCCAATGTAACTCATGTTCAGTATTCTGCTGTTAATCTTTCAAATCGTTCAATTCGTTCTGTATCATTCTCAATATCATTCTGTACTGAATCTACCATACAATCAATATCTGATCTTAATTCAATTCTGCAATCTATCTTTCTGATATAAAGCAATCTGAAATCTTATCTGGCAATATCAGCCAACTCGTACAATACTGGCAGATCTGCCAATATTAGGCTCGATTTCAGTATATCTACTGAATACATAAGGATACCATCTGTTCCTTTCTGTATCAGTCGAGTCATAAACAACACAGATATCAAAGAAATTCGAAATCTAGAATCCTTACTGTGAATCTCTACTCATCAGTCATATCTGGTCTGAATCTTATACTTTCCTGACTGGAATCTATCATAGTTCTGTACTTGTTCAGCCTATACATATCAATAATGTGTTCAAATCAGAAACACAAGTACATCATAATCTATCTCTATCTCCTTCTCATCTTACTGTAGTATACAATTTATACAGAAATCTCTGATATCAACAATTTCTCAACAAGCAAGGACATCAATACTACAGTACATACAAACCCAACAGATACAGCATATCTTCATGCAACTCAGTCAAAGATATTCTTAACAAATGCATTAGTATATATCAATACATATGCAATAGAATCATAAAGACTAGTACCTGTTGTGAATTCTGAATCTGTGGTTTCAAGTGAACTCTGTTCCCTACGATCTTCGAGAACGCTTCTGGGGACAAACTTTAGCAAAGTGTCCCGGCTGTCCTCAAATATTGCATCTACCAGTTACTCCCTGGCATTGTTCGGTGGAATGTCTTCCTCCGCAACTTCTGCAATACACTCCAGTATAACTTGGACCAGAAACACTAGAGCTAGATGAATCGCTTTCTAGCTTCTTGAATGGCTTCTTTCGAGCTTTCAGCACATCTTGCTTCCCACTCGTACTGCCGTGATCATATCGAAGAGGGGATTGCTGTGTCTGAAGTGGCTTCACACACAACCTTGTCAATTGTCTAATCAGACTCGCCTCAGCTCTCTTTGCTCTACTCAGGATATCAGCAAAATGGTAAGGTCGTTGCAAATTCATAAATGCAACTACCTCCGAATTCAGCCCTCTGATGAACTGATTCACTACAGCTTCATCATTTCCAGCTATCTGAGGAGCAAAATGCAGTAGAGTAGAGAATTTAGCAATATATTGGTCAATATTCAGCTGCCCTTGGCTCAAATTCTCAAACTCTAATTTCTTGTCCTCTCGGTACGAAGCTGAGAAAAATCTTCGATAAACTTCAGTTCTGAATATTTCCTACGAAATCACTGTACCTCTCTGTGCCCACATTCTTCCACTGGTAATCCACCAACTCCTGGCGGCTTCTCGTAACTGGTAAGGCACCATTTTAACCCTCTGTTCATCTGTACAATCAAGTAAATCAAACAAGATTTCTATATCATCAAACCAGTTCTGACAATCTTCATATGTCTCGGTACCATTCAGAACCGGCGGCTGTAATAACTCAAATTCTTTCATCTTTTCTTCTAACTGAGTTTCTGATACATCTCTCTGTTCACACGAAGTACTGCCCTTTTCTAAAATTCTTCGAGGTGATATATCTGAATATCAAACAGATTAGTACACCATCTATACAATCTGTCTCAGCCCTCCTCTGATCATATACCTCTGATTCAGACTCGGTTCTAATCCAGGCTTAGTAATTACATGCTGCAATCAACTCAGATAACAAGCAACATGTAATAGGGAAAGCAATAAATCATGCTAGCACACACAATGTAATCAACATTGAAATAAATCTCATGCTAGCGATCACATGCAAGGAAAGAAAATTCAATCTACCCCGTTCATTCTCTTCTATCTCAGTCTAAAAGATCTATCAACTCTGACTATCTCAATCTAAAGGATCTATCGCTCTGATAATCTAAGTCTAAAGGAACTATCAGCTCTGATACCACCTGTTGTGGGGACCCGGATGCTAATCATCTTCTTAATCATCGTTGGGATTTAATTATCAGTTCTGATAAACAGGGTCTAAAAACTTTTCTTTTTAAAATGTAAATGCGGAAGGTAATGGAATCTAAATAACATACATCTCAGTATAAAATACATTTCAGTATAAAAGTACAATACTGTACAATCTAAGTCTAAGGTTCGGTTACTAAGTTCAAGTAATAAACCAAATCTACAGTAAGTACGGAATCACCACGCTAACTCATCTTCTCTCATCATCTTCTTGACCCCGATCCAGCCCCACCTGTTGTCATGCACACATACAAAACAAGACAACAGCCGGATAACTCCGGTGAAAATAAATCCCAGTATAAAACATGGTAACCATGCATATACATAAAGTAAATCATGAAATATTCTATCATGAATATAATTCAAATTAATAGATTTCATAATCTATGAAATTTAATCAAGATAAGCATGCAACTCGAATCAGATAAACATGCTATCCAAATCAATTCATAAAAACATGCTATCATGACTGAAATCAATAACAATGGGTTTCATAGTCTATGAAACCACATCCATAAACGCATGCAGTTCTAGTCAAATCATGTCTAGACTCGACTCAACTATAACTCTAGGGATCCCGGTGTGAATAAGACGTCAATGGCTGTCACCTACCCTCCCAATCGGGGTGACTGTACATCTTATTCCTAGACTTCGGTCTGAGCTGTATCGACGGATGACAAAGGAGTCATAGCTGCTCCTAAGCTGAGATACACCGAACATCTAGATAATTGACAATGACTGTCAAAAACTCTCCTATCTTAGATGCAATGAATATCAATCTGTAAACAAAGAACAATCATATTCATATCTGAATATGGCAGTAATCTCATACACTTGAATACAATTCTAAAATCAAAGCATAAACATCTCAAAGTATAAATAACAATATAGTATGTGATTTTATTGGGAAACTCAAAATGAGATCTCATTTGAGTTGTGGCTTCCCGAATATCACATGAATTATACCTTTGCCGTCCCTGTCTGACGAAGACGATGACCTGTATTCAAATCTGTCCATATCCAATCTGAAAAGACAATATCGAATACGCTGTATCAGTGAATAACTCAATACACAATCTGTTCTGATCAATACTCAATTCAGTACATAATCTGATCAATATCTGAACCAGATACAATCTGATTTATATCAACGAATATCACGATGAAATCTAAATCATAACTGAATCTTATCAATTTAATTCAACTGATGTTTCGACGGCATAACAATACAATCTGAATAACCCCGTCAGTTTTGAACATCACAAGTATAATACCGGAACTCATAATCTGTGGCAATACAACTCATAATCTGAATACTAACACAATTCTGGTATAAAATCTCAGTCAATATCTTCTGAAATTCATAGCAATTGACTGAACACTCTGTTTCTCAATCTGACTTCGATTCTATGATGTCTAACATGACAAGAACATCATATATGAATCCTATTCAGTTCTGACAACATCATAAATTCAAATCATGTCTAAACGTAATAAAACTTACGTCCAGTTGTAGCCTGTGTTGATAGGAACACAGTACTGAAGTCGGATTTAAAATCAGACGGGCGGATTTCTCACAAAAGGCGTAAGGATTTTCTGCTAACTTCCTGAAGCTTTTCCCGTTCTTCTTTCTCGTTTTTCTGAAAGATTTCCAAAGTGATATACATATATATACTCCAACGTGCATGTTAAAGAAACGTGGCTCCTTTTTACCAAACTTAGGTGGCGCTCGAGCGGTTGAAATGTACCGCTCGGGCGCCGAACATACTGTCCGAATTCTCATCCTATCCTCCTCTCGCGCTCGGGCGGTCAAAAACTACCGCTCGGGCGCGAGACATTCTGTCCAAAGGGTAACCTTATGGTGCATTGGCGCTCGGGCAGTCTCTTTCTACCGCTCGAGCGCCGAAGGTTCTGTCCCAATTTCTTGGCTAACCATGCAACGGCGCCCGGCCTCGTCATTTATGTTCTTATAACCTCAATCATGTCAATTAATCAACGTCTGATTATAATGATGAAATCTCGGGCATTACAGATGGAATGGTTGGAGAACCCATGGATAGATGAGTATACTGTAGTGAGGAATTAGCCAAAGGAGCCGCCACGCCGGAGTAATTTGAGAAACATACCGACGCAGCTAGGGTTTTTGAAGGAAAATCGGTAGATCCGAAATTCCCATCGGATTTGAACGGCGTTTGGAACGGGGCCAGTGAAATTGGAATCGTCTCAGGGAGAGGATTCCAGATCTGGTCTTGGATGGACATAACACCGCCGGAGTTGGCCGGAATCGACGGAAACGCGGTGGAGATCGGCTTGAACAGTAACTGCGTACCTTCTTGGCCTGAAATGGGGGAGCAAATGGACTCCAAATGACACGATTTTTGGACAACAAGATCGCCGTGAAGAGGCGACTCGATTGATGTAACTGCGACGGCAAGAGGACCGGTGGAGACCGTCGGCGAGTTACTGGCCGGAAAATGCGGAATTTCAGTCGGGGATTTGGACAGGTAAATGGGGTCCGATTGCTGTGATTTTTGGATATGATGGTCGCCAAGGGGCGGCGAGTCCGATGGGGTGGTGAACCGGCCGGGAACCGGCGGCAGCGGCATGGCGGTGAGGAAGCGTGAATAGTGTCAATTTTAGTGTGTTTTTTCGCACCTTTTACTGTGTGTTTTTTCAGAGAAAATTTTTTTGGGGTCAAATGGTTTTTTAGGGTTTAGGGTTTAGGGGTTTTGGGTTTCGGGTTTAGGGTTTAGGGTTTTCTTTAGGGTTTTGGGGTTTCGGGTTTAGTGTTTAGGGTTTAGGGTTTAGGGTTTTTTTTTTTTTTTTTTTAACATAAAAATGTCGTCCATACAAAGAAAAGAAAACCTAAGTGAGAAGGGGGACTAGACCAAGACCTCCTCAAAAGGCTAAACACATCTGTCATCAATAGAACGCAAATAACAAACAGAAAATATAAGGGTCACCTAGAGAGAGCAGAGTGACATCCTAAATTCGTGATGAGATATATAATCATAGACTAAACTGACGCAAGGAAGGCGTATGATCCCGCCAGAACTCCCGGGTAAGTGGAAAGCTACAGTGGCGAGCCAATGCGCTGAAAGCAAGCATCTAAATCTCCAGCATACATGTGTCCAAATGGGTGACACTCCTATCCCTCGTGAATATGGCAATGGGCGTTTGGTCCCGCCCTGGAGGCAAAGCTGTCCTCCTCAACGAGTGCGTCTGGCGTCTGGGGCCCGCCAGTGGGGGACGCACAAAATCCAGCAGCAAGAAAAGGTCTGAGGCGGCTGACCCGCCGAAAGACTAACTGGCAAATATGAACCGAGGGACAAACACACACACAACTCACGGACGCACGCACGCACACAATGGCGCTCACGCACACACACGGACGCTCGCACGCACACGAACACCCACGCGAACAAGGACTCACAAACGCACACACGCACACAAGGGCGCGCTCACGCACGCACATGGATGCTCGCACGCACACGAACACCAACGCGAACAAGAGCTCACACACGCACGCCTAGTGACCAAACTCACACCCAAACGCACGCACACAAGCGACTACTCGCAAACGCCCGCACGCACACACACAGACGCACTCACTCAAACCCAAACGAACGCGCACACACAGACGCATGCACGCACGCGAAAGAAACCACACACGCACCCACAGGGGAAAACAGAGGAAACTAGAGGGCAAAGTAATTATTTTTTTTATTTTTATTTTTTTTTGGCCGATTTTTTTTTTTTTTTTTTTTAAGAAAACCTGGAACGCAAGTACGGCAGCCCAGAGTGGTCTGAGCGAGCAAGAATCGAGATATGCCTGGGGAGAGCCGGCCCTAGCGTGAAAGTGTATCGCCGAGAAGTGTGGGCCTCGGTCGCTAAAGCATCCGCCACTGAGTTACCCTCCCGGTAAATATGAGAAATATGAATAGCACGCCCCCGCATAAGACAGCGAATCCTAGAGACAATAAGGTCAAGAGCCCACTGACACCTAAGAGCCCACTGATGGCCTCCGCAACAGAGGGGGCAACAACAGAGCAAAGACGATCGAAGTCCCATGCCCCCTCAACGAAGAAACTAGAGACGCGGGCCTCACGGTTCCCTCTAACCTCCCTCTGATCAGACAGAGGGGTATCACCAGTCCAGATATCATCCCAGAATGAGATGTCTCCGTGGCCAATTCTCCAGCGAATGCCAGGCTCAGCGCGGGGCCGAATCTGTAAGAGGCGCCGCCAAGAAGGGGAGATGATCCCACGACATGGGACACGAGCTGGGTGCAGAGTCTTGCAGTACTTTTGCAGCAGGAACTTCTCCCAGAGGGAAGATCCCTGTCTGAATCTGTACCACAACTTAATAGAGAAACTGTCCACAAGGTCTTTCAACCTGCGGAAACCCAGACGTCCCTCTAAGGGCGGAAGGCACGCACGGGACCATCGGGCCCAATGCCATTTCTTCTCCTGCGGGCGAGAGCCCCACAGGAAGCCATTGAAGATCAGCTCAATCCTCTCCATGATAGCCAGAGGTGGTTGGACCACCTGAAACAGATAAATCGGGATCGAGAGGAGGACGCTTCTGAGAAGAGTCATTCGACTCCCTGGCGAAAGAGTACGAGTCTCCCATCCCTCGAGTTTTTTCCTGATCTGAAGCAGAAGGGGCTCGAAAAGCACGCATTTTCTGTGCCCCCGGAATAATGGTGCGCCCAGGTACTTCATAGGGAGGTGCCCCTCAGCAAACCCGGTGATGCGCAGGATGCGGGAGCGGAGGCGCTCCGGGCATCTCGGGGGCAGAATGACGGCACTCTTAACCACATTGACCAGCTGGCCAGAGCAGTTCTCGAAGTACCACAAGAAATCTTTGATACGCTTCATCCCGCGGGTGCCACCATTTGCGAAAATGATGACATCGTCAGCATATGCAAGGTGGGAGATCAGGAGGTCACATCCCGAACGGAAACGGAGCTCGGGGTGCTGAGAAAACAGGCGGTTCAGACCCCGCGAGAGATATTCGGCCCCAAGAACAAAGAGGAGAGGGGACAGGGGGTCGCCTTTGCGAAGCCCCCTGGTCGAGCTAAAGAAACCAGCAGGGGTCCCATTGATGTTGATGGAGAACTTGCAGAGGGATATGCAAGTCGACACCATCGCCACCACCTGCTCAGAGAAACCGAACTTCCGGAGTACATCCAGGAGGAACGGCCATTGTACCCTATCGTAGGCCTTGGCCATGTCCAGTTTCAGGATAACATTACCTCCCCGGGTGGGGAGGTTCAGACTATGAGTAAGCTCCTAGGCCAGGAGAATGTTATCCGAGATCAGTCTACCCAGAACAAAACCACTCTGATTCTGAGAGATAAGGTCTCCGACAATAGTCTTCAACCTCGAATACAAGAGCTTAAAGATGATTTTGTTCGAGACATTGCACAGGCTAATGGGGTGGAAGTCCGTCCACGCATGTGCGCCCGCCACTTTGGGAATCAAAGTGATCGTGGTGGCGGTGAAACTCTGAGGGATCGGGGAGCCATGAAAAAAATCAAGGACTGCATCAAAGACGTCCGGCTGAACAATATCCCAGCAGTGCTGATAGAAAAGCGAGGAGTACCCGTCGGGGCCAGCCACACTGTCCCTAGAGATGGAGAAAACCACAGCGCGCACCTCCTCCAAGGTGGGGGTGGCGACCATACTGTGGTTCTCAGAGCGAGATGATAGACGGGAAGTCAGAGAAGTCTGGGCGGTCGAGCACAAAGGGGTCCCCAGTGAGGAGATTTTCAAAGAAAGCAGCCCCAGATTGCCGGATAAGCTCTGGGGACGTGAGACAAGTCCAGTTGTCCCAGATCCTGAAGATTTTGTTGGCCACGTGCTTTTTCTTAACCATATTGTGGAAGAGCTTAGTGTTCCTCTCCCCATCTTCCAGCCAATTGCACGCGGCTTTTTGCTTCCAAAAATCGGCCTCCATAGCCGTGACATTAGCCAAATCCGCGTTACACTTGGATAGGCTTTGCCAGGAGAGATCGCTGGGGTCATTCTCGCAGGCCACCTCTGCGAGTCGCACCAACTTCTCCGCCTCATTGATTTTGTCAAAGATGTTGCCAAAAACATCTCGATTCCACCATTTCAGGTGGTTTTTAAGTCTTTTCAGCTTGGCAAAGAGGCGGAGCATACCAGTCAGGTGGCACGGCAAGTGCCAATTAAGCCTGACAGTTTGGAGAAAGCCATGATGGCGAATCCACATGCTTTGGAACCTAAAAGAGCTAGGTCCACGAGCGAAAATCGGAGCAGAGGCCAGGAGGGGACAGTGATCAGAGACTGTGCGAGGGAGGTGTTGGATTCGGATGGAATTGAAGTGATCTCCCCAGTCTACTGATACGAAGACTCTGTCGAGTCTTTTCCAAATGGTTTTATTGGTCCAAGTGAACGAGGACCCTTCAAACCCGGCATCGACTAATCCTGACTGGAGGATGAAGTCGTTGAATTCCTCCATAGGGAGGGATCGGCCTCCAGAGGTGCCAAGGCACTCGGAAGCATCCCTCACGACATTGAAATCGCCACCCACAAGCCAGGGGCCACTGGCTGGCTTAGCCTGTATGAGTGAATCCCTAAGGTGACGGCGCTCTATGTGGTCGCACTTGGCATAGACAAAGGAGTAGAAGACATCTGCCGGGAGAAAGGCAGCGGAAACGCGGAGGTGGAGGAACTGGTCGCGATCAAGCAGGCGCTCGACCTCGACGTCCTCCGACGAGAAGACCCAGATCTTATTATTGGAGTTGGAAATGACCTGGTGGAACCCTAACTGCGAGGTCATGAAACGATGATCCAAGACAGTCATGGGTTCGAAGATGGCCAAAATGTTGACACGGTGGCGATCCACTAAGGTGCGGAGCCTCTGGAGGGACTTAGTGTTACCTAGTCCCCTGATATTCCATAGGAGGCAATTCATGAGGAACGAGCAGTAGGAGATCTCGATCTGAGTCGAGGGGACCTAGCTCTACGCCTATTCTTCTTCGGTTGAAAGTCTCCCGATTCAGTTAGGCGTTTATTGACTTGGTTGGACATATCAGTGTCGTGGATGTCCTTATCAAAGTCTCGTCCATCACATGACTCAGCACGGCGCCCGTGGAGGTCAGGGTCTTCCCCAACAGAGGAGGTGGAAACAAGAGTAAAATCAGAGTGTGGGGACCTTGATGGTGGACGATCTCCTCAAGAGAGTAGGAGGAGATTTCGGGCGGAGAATTAGGATTAAAGAGAGCTCGAGAAGACGGGAGAGAGACAGTCGGGATCGAGTGGCTACTGTGGTTAACCACACAGAGAGAAGTGTCAAGCACGGGGTCAATCACGGGGTCAGCAATGAGAGGGTGCGGGGATCCAAGGTCCTCCGTGCAGTCAAGAAACTGAGCAGCATCCTCCTCCTCCGCCTCCTGGGCCCAGGTACGAGCTAGAGGGGCACATTTGATCGAGAGGGATGCTTGCGACGGACTTGGAAGGGCAGACTCACTAGGAGGAGTGAGTGGGATAGCAGGAGAGGGTGCGAAGGCACGAGAGGGGGATCGGGACCACGGCCCGTATCCTCAGGCAGATGCTGAAGGACCTCGAAGGGGTTAGAGGTGGACGGATCATTTCTAGTGTGAGTTGGTCTAACATTGCGTCTCCTCCTGCGTTTAGCAGCTCTAGTTTGGGGAGGGGTCTGGGCAGGCGGTGTAAGGCCCGAGAATTTGATTACCGTAATCTGAAATGATTTGGGTATAATTACCGTAATCTTAGATTAATCGGGAATGATTTCTTGATTTATTGAAGTGATTATAGACGGAACGGAGTGGACCGAGAAAGACGAAAACAGACGGAAAAATACACGAAAGGTGTGCGAGGGAGCTGCCATGCGCGCACATGCGCGATATAGTGCGCGAACATGCGCGCATCGGGCAGAAGACCCCGCGCATATGCGCGGCGAGAGGGCGCGCATATGCGCGAGGTGTCCAGTAGCATGAATGCCGAGACTATAAGTCTCGCGCATATGCGCGAGGTAGTGCGCGCATATGCGCGAGCACTCCAGTAGGTCTCGCGCATATGCGCGACTTGTGTTCGCGCATATGCGCGAGCAGTCGGTTAGCAAGGAGAAGGCTCTCGGCGCATATGCGCGGAATTGTGCGCGCATATGCGCCAGGCATGCAGCACGAAAATGTGCCACTTGTTGCTTGTGTACGAGGTGTGTATATATATATATATACATGTAAACATAATCTTCAGAAGAAAAAGAAATCGAGGGGAAGGTTTTGAAGTTCCGAGGTTTGAAATTAATTTGCGAGAAATCCGTCCGTCAGATTTTAAATCCAACTTCAGTACCGAGTTCCTATCAACGTAAACTACAACTGGACGTAAGTTTTGCTACGTTTTGATATGATTTGAAATTATGGTATTGTCAGAATCTGATATGATTCATATATGATGTTCTTGGCATATTAGACATCGTATAATCTGAACTGGATTGAGAAACGGATATCATATGAAATTGTTATGAATCTCAGAGTTAGATTGACTGATATTTGATATCAGAATTGAGTTGTTCTTGAATGGTAGTACTGGATATATTGAAATTATGACGTTATGTTGTTGAAACAGAATTTGGTAGAATTCTGATTATATCCAGTATTGTTTGGTTGGTGTATTGATATTGTACCCTCGATATCGTATTGTCAGATTGAGTTATTGACAGGCCTGAGGTTCGAGACTTGGACAGAGCCAGGGTATCAGAAAGAAAGGTATAAATTAATGTTGAGTTGGGATTGCACAACTCGAGTGAGGTTTGACTCGAGTTTCCCTAAATCACATACTTTTATGATTGCTTTGATATTTGTGATTGATGTTTGTAGACTATGGAGTTATAGTCATTATATGTCTGAGATTGATGTTCGTAGGCTAGTGATTCATAGCCAAAGCATGTATTGACTGTTGATTTGTATATTCATCGGCTGATTCGCCTAATTACTGAATGCATGTATTGACTACTGAGTCGTTGAGTCATAGGCTGATTCGCCTATCTATAGACTGATTCGTCTAATCATTGACTGATTCGTCATTTCTGCGGCTGAGTCGCCCAGACATTGCTGATTCGCATAATCCTTGACTGATTCGTCACTTCTGAGGCTGATTCGCCCAGACACTGGATATATGACTTATATCGATGTCGTTTAGGGATTGATGCATTCCTATCGACTGAGATTCGATATATTTGTAAATGTCCAGACATCGGGATCCCTAGGTTAGAGTTGAGTCGAGTCTGAGACGACGCGTTGTTTGAGTTGAGTTTGAGTCTGAGTGGGAGTCATTGCTTGATATTGATTTATATTATTTGATGTTGATTATGTTCCTGATGATGGTACATGTTTAGAATAAGAGTTATTCTTGATATTGTTTCATGTTCTGATTTGATACATGTTATGATTATTGCTTATATGCTTTTATATATATTTTTATATGATTGCACGTTTACATTGTTTATACTGGGATATTTATATCTCACCGGAGTTATCCGGCTGTTGTCTTGTTTTGTATGTGTGCATGACAACAGGTGGGGCAGGTTCAGGGTCAAGAAAAGAAAGAGGCTGGACTAGATAGCGTGGAGATCCGGGCTTCGAAGCAACTTAGGATTCAGCACTGATATGTAGTTGAACCTAGTTGAATCCTTGTAGATAATACATGATGTGTATGTTTATGTTTAATATGTAATTTGAAGTTAATTACATTACGTTTCCGCTTTGTATATTAAAAAAAAAAAAAAAAATTTAGACCCTGTTTTATAATTGATTAATTAGTCCCAAACATGATTAAGAATTTGATTAGCGTCCGGGTCCCCACAACAGGTGGTATCAGAGCCGTAGGTACTAGAACTGTGGCTTCTTGAGATTGAGATAGAAGAGGATAGTGAGCGGGGTAGATTGAGGTTTTCTTTCCTTGCTTGTGAATGCTAGCATGTTTACTGCTTTATATAATACATGTTACTTGATTTATCTGATTTGATTTTGTAATATGTATTATTGGGCACGAATCTGAATTGATTGTCGATCAGCAGTAAGATGATCGGGAGGGAGATTGAATTGAAACAGATGTGTTGGATTGGGTCACTAATCCTTTTGAGTTTCAGATATGCCTCCTAGACGAATTCCAGAACAGGGTAGTACATCAAATCCTTCAATGGATGTAACACCGACTCCAATGGAAACGTTACTGAAACGATTTCAGTCATTTCATCCGCCGACTTTGAAAGGAACAGAGAATGCTGTAGAATGCGAGAGTTGGCTTGGGGATATAGAAATGCTTTTTGACTCCTTGGAGTATACAGATGAGAAGAGAGTGAAATTAATTGGACACCAGTTGCACGATGTTGCCAAGGACTGGTGGATTACGAGAAAGAGAGCCTTCGAGCATAGAGGTACGACGATCACCTGGAATATGTTTAGAACTGAATTTTATCAACGTTTCTTTCCAGTATCGTACCGAAAGGACAAGGGGGCGGAGTTTGCCAATCTAAAGCAGGGACAGATGAACATAGAGGAGTATGTATCTAAGTTCTCCTCGTTACTGAAATTTGCTCCACATGTGGAGGACAGCGAAGAAGCTACTGCTGACCAGTTCATCAATGGCCTGAACCCCGATATTTTTACATTGGTGAACACAGGGCGACCCAATAACTTTGCTGATGCCATGAATAGAGCAAAGGGCGCTGAGGCGGGCCTGATAAGGCAGAGAGGAGCTGCATTTGTGCCTCAAGAATGGAGACCACCGCAACCACTTTCCAGATTCGAGAGTGATAGTAGTGGTGGAAAGAAAGAATTTCTGAAGGCTAGAGGAAAGCAGTTTAAGAAGTCTGGCGGCAGTTCCTCTAGTTCTAGTGGTCCCCAACAGAGTTATATTGGAGCTTAGTGCGTAAATTGTGGAGGGAGACATTCCACCGAGCAATGCCAAGGAGTACTTGGTAGTTGCCACTTCTGCAAACAACAGGGACATTTTGCCAGAGTATGTCCGCAGAGGGTTTCCCAAAGATCCCAGGAAGCCGAACCATCTGGATCAGCGGCACAGTGGAGTAGACGATCAGCTGCTGTTCCTTCATTTCAGCCAGCACCATCTCAGTCACAGCAGAGGTCAGGAGGAAGCCAGACAGTTGGCCAGCCTCCTAGACAGCAGGCCAGAGTATTTGCTTTGACCGAGGAGCAGGCTCAGGAAGCACCAGATGACAATGTTGCAGGCAACTGATTTGTTTGATTATCCTGCATATGTATTGAGGGATACCGGTGCTTCACATATTTTTATTTCTGAAAAATTTGCATTGATCCATGCATTATCTGTTGAATCCCTAGTTACTGTAGTATGTGTTCTGTTCCTTTGAGAAAAGATCTGGTATCAGTGAGTTCTGTTAGATCTGGTATACTACAGTAGGATAAGAATGAGATCGAGTTAGATCGTGTGGTAGCTTGTGTTGTGCTAGTGTTCTCTGATTTTGGGACGGCATTACTGATATTGATATGCTGACTAAGTACAGAGCTACTCTAGATTAGTTCCAGAGGATGGTGAGAATCAGACCTGAGATGATCAAGAAATGAATACGGTACGATAAGAATTCTAGATTGAGAATTTCTTTGATATTCGTACTAGTTATGACTCGATTCTTATAGAAAGGAGTAGAGTGACTCCTTATGTATTCAGTTGATTTACTGAAATTGAGTCTATCATTGGCTGATTTACCAATGATATGAAAGTTAGTAATGTTTTCGCCTGATAAGATTTCAGATCTGAGTTCAGTCAGAGAGATTGAGTTAACCGTGCTTAGTTGACCAAGGTGAATATCAGTGTCAGATATTTGCGGTTTTATGAGTTTAGCAGATAGGTACTAATGAGTGATGTCTTGAATCCGACTGAATAGTGTTGCTATTCTGAATTCGGGTTTGAATCAGATAGAAGACAGTGTTGGTGGAAACAAATGAAAGCTGATATTGCTGAATTTGTAACCAAATATCTAAATTGCCAACAGATGAAGGCTGAGAAAATGAAACCCGGAGGACTATTACAGAGTTTGACTATTCCTGTAAGAAAGGAGATCACAATTCCATGAATTTTATAATGAGATTACTGAGATCCTCCCGAGGTTGTGATGCGATTTGGGTTGTGATTGATCGATTGACCAATTCGCATGCTTTATTCAGTACCAGATAACGTACAAACATGACCAAATGACACAGATCGATGTCAGAAAAGTGGTCAGAAAGATCAGAATACCACAGTAGATTATATCAGATTATGATTTGATTGATTGTGTACTTATGATAGAGTATATCATGAGCTCTCTCTTATATTGTTTCCCAGATTAATAGGCAAACAAAAGGTGTTATCCAGATATTGGGAGACTTTGGTACAGCTTTAGTGCTGGATGTTAGCACTAATTGATATAACTTATTATCATGACGTGACAATAGCTATCAGCTTATCAGATGGGTAATAAGATAGTTATAGATGAGATGGTATACAGTGAATACTGTAGATTTCTTTTGAAGAAAATTCGAAGGAAGATGAAGCTAATTAAGAAGGGACGAATTTAAGAAACCAACGTAGGGTGATGACGATCGGTATTCGAGGCTGAAGACTGTAGATGTCTTTTATAACAGCAGATGGTACGGATATGTGATGAACTGGGATTGGTTTATACGGACATAGTATAGCCAGTAATGCGAGATTGATTCCGTCAGAAGGATTGGAGAAGTATTAGGATATTATAGTTAGTGAATTCTTATTCCAGACCGGAATCAGATATTTGAGTTTTGGGTTAAACTCTATATATACATTTCCTCTGATATATCTGAATTGATTGTTATGAGTTCGAGGACGAACTCAGACCTAAGAGGGGGAGAAATGTAAGGCCCGAGAATTTGATTACCGTAATCTGAAATGATTTGGGTATAATTACCGTAATCTTAGATAAATCGGGAATGATTTCTTGATTTATTGAAGTGATTATAGACGGAACGGAGTGGACCGAGAAAGACGAAAACAGACGGAAAAATACACGAAAGGTGTGCGAGGGAGCTGCCATGCGCGCACATGCGCGATATAGTGCGCGAACATGCGCGCATCGGGCAGAAGACCCCGCGCATATGCGCGGCGAGAGGGCGCGCATATGCGCGAGGTGTCCAGTAGCATGAATGCCGAGACTGTAAGTCTCGCGCATATGCGCGAGGTAGTGCGCGCATATGCGCGAGCACTCCAGTAGGTCTCGCGCATATGCGCGACTTGTGTTCGCGCATATGCGCGAGCAGTCGGTTAGCAAGGAGAAGGCTCTCGGCGCATATGCGCGGAATTGTGCGCGCATATGCGCCAGGCATGCAGCACGAAAATGTGCCACTTGTTGCTTGTGTACGAGGTGTGTATATATATATATACATGTAAACGTAATCTTCAGAAGAAAAAGAAATCGAGGGGAAGGTTTTGAAGTTCCGAGGTTTGAAATTAATTTGCGAGAAATCCGTCCGTCAGATTTTAAATCCGACTTCAGTACCGAGTTCCTATCAACGTAAACTACAACTGGACGTAAGTTTTGCTACGTTTTGATATGATTTGAAATTATGGTATTGTCAGAATCTGATATGATTCATATATGATGTTCTTGGCATATTAGACATCGTATAATCTGAACTGGATTGAGAAACGGATATCATATGAAATTGTTATGAATCTCAGAGTTAGATTGACTGATATTTGATATCAGAATTGAGTTGTTCTTGAATGGTAGTACTGGATATATTGAAATTATGACGTTATGTTGTTGAAACAGAATTTGGTAGAATTCTGATTATATCCAGTATTGTTTGGTTGGTGTATTGATATTGTACCCTCGATATCGTATTGTCAGATTGAGTTATTGACAGGCCTGAGGTTCGAGACTTCGACTGAGCCAGGGTATCAGAAAGAAAGGTATAAATTAATGTTGAGTTGGGATTGCACAACTCGAGTGAGGTTTGACTCGAGTTTCCATAAATCACATACTTTTATGATTGCTTTGATATTTGTGATTGATGTTTGTAGACTATGGAGTTATAGTCATTATATGTCTGAGATTGATGTTCGTAGGCTAGTGATTCATAGCCAAAGCATGTATTGACTGTTGATTTGTATATTCATCGGCTGATTCGCCTAATTACTGAATGCATGTATTGACTACTGAGTCGTTGAGTCATAGACTGATTCGCCTATCTATAGACTGATTCGTCTAATCATTGACTGATTCGTCATTTCTGCGGCTGAGTCGCCCAGACATTGCTGATTCGCATAATCCTTGACTGATTCGTCACTTCTGAGGCTGATTCGCCCAGACACTGGATATATGACTTATATCGATGCCGTTTAGGGATTGATGCATTCCTATCGACTGAGATTCGATATATTTGTAAATGTCCAGACATCGGGATCCCTAGGTTAGAGTTGAGTCGAGTCTGAGACGACGCGTTGTTTGAGTTGAGTTTGAGTCTGAGTGGGAGTCATTGCTTGATATTGATTTATATTATTTGATGTTGATTATGTTCCTGATGATGGTACATGTTTAGAATAAGAGTTATTCTTGATATTGTTTCATGTTCTGATTTGATACATGTTATGATTATTGCTTATATGCTTTTATATATGTTTTTATATGATTGCACGTTTACATTGTTTATACTGGGATATTTATATCTCACCGGAGTTATCCGGCTGTTGTCTTGTTTTGTATGTGTGCATGACAACAGGTGGGGCAGGTTCAGGGTCAAGAAAAGAAAGAGGCTGGACTAGATAGCGTGGAGATCCGGGCTTCGAAGCAACTTAGGATTCAGCACTGATATGTAGTTGAACCTAGTTGAATCCTTGTAGATAATACATGATGTGTATGTTTATGTTTAATATGTAATTTGAAGTTAATTACATTACGTTTCCGCTTTGTATATTTAAAAAAAAAAAAAAAAATTTAGACCCTGTTTTATAATTGATTAATTAGTCCCAAACATGATTAAGAATTTGATTAGCGTCCGGGTCCCCACAGGCGGCTCCGACGAGGAGGTGTGAGGGCCCTCCGCAGTGGGTGGGTGAGTCGAGGGTGATGGGGTAGGGGGGGTGGGGCGCCTTCCCCTAGACTCTAGGTCGAGGGGGGCGAGGGTTTTTGCCGTGGGAATAACAGAGCTCAGTAGAGTGCCCCAACATTTTGCAGTCCAGGCAGTAAAAGGGGATTTTTTCATAGATGACAGTGATGTCCTGAGAGAAGTCACCCCAACCCACCCAGATTTGGTCCCTACGGGGTTCTAAGACATTAATCTCAACACAAACCCTAGCAAAGGCGCCACGGGAAGCATCAGCCGTGAAATCATCTATCTTAATAGGGTTCCCCACAAGTTTAGCGATGGCAAAAAGGCTTTTTTTGTCGTATAAATGTAACGGTAATTCTGGAAATCTAACCCAGACTGGAGCTAGGGGCGATTCCGCCTGAAGTTTGAACTCCGGAGTCCATTTGGAAAAACGGATTCCGAGTGGGCCCACAAACATGACACTCTTGGACCAGAGGAGAGCATAGTCAGATTCACATGATAGAATGATAACCAGAAAACCTTTGGGTAGGAATTTCAGGCTGTAAGAACGAGTAAAACCAGCTTTAGTGAAAGAAGCAGCTATTAAATTGTTAGGAACGATGGATCGGTTCCCCGAAATCTTCCCAACCAGGGCATACCTAAAAGGTTCGACTAGAGTAGAAATAATCTTGTCGGGAAATCGGATACCTAATTTCCCATCAACAGTGGATGGCTCCGGCATATCCTCCATTGAATTACGGATATCATCGAAACTTTTTTTAATCGAACGAGGAGAGGGAGGGGCTAAAACATCACGAAAAGACACGGCAAGAAGGGACGTACCTGGAAGAGAAGCTGCCGAGTTCGAAGCAAAGTTGACCCGCAAGGGTTGACTCGGTCGAGTTGCTGAGTTGACTCGGGCTGAGGGTGGCGGAGCACCGCCGAGGGCCGGCGATAAGGTGGAGGGCCCGGAACCAGGCTGGAAAGCCGCAGAATCGGACAACGGGGCAGAGCTGTGGAGGTGACTCGGTGGTGGACTCGGTGAGGGGAAGGGAAATTGGGCGTTTTTGATCGGGACCGGCGATCCTAAAATTGATGGTAGAATTGGATTGCCCATGACTGGAAGTCCATTCTGTAAAAGTGAATTGAAAGTCGGAGAGCAATCGGGCAGGCAATTTGATGCAAGAGTGGTCGGCGGTAGGGTTTGGTGCACGAAATTGGTAGATCCCAAATTCCGGCCGCCGGTAAACACGAAAGGTGAAATTGATTGAGGGCTTATGTGCGTCTGGTCGACGCGATTCCAGATCTGGGTTGGGCTCCCGGAGAAGAGGTCGGAGACGGCCGGAATCGACCCAAAAGTGGCCGGAAATCGCGGGGGTAGGGGCGGCGTTACTTTGACGGTGCAATCGGAGGGGTAAATGGACTCCGTTTGGCTTGAAATTTTGACAGTAGACTCGTCTCGAGAAGGCGAATCCAACGGTATATCATTCGTGGCTAAAGGATTCAGAATCGGCGGGGACGACGGTATGACCGGAATTTTCGGGTTTTTGGGCAGCGATTTGGACGAGCAATCGATGTCCGATTGGTCTGATTTTTGAGTATGTTGTTCGCCGTGAGGTGGCGAATCTGCGGAACTGTGAACCGGCGGTGAACCGGCGGCGGCGGCATGGAGGACATATTAGGGCAAATGTAGGGAATATTTAGAGCTTTTTGGCAGAGAGAGCATTTTTTTTTTTTAAAAAACGAAAAAATTGATATTTAAGAAATACCGTAGGGTTCGGGGTTCGGGGTTGAGGGTTCGGGGTTGAGGGTTTAGGGTTTAGGGTTTTGGGTTTTTGGGGTTTAGGTTTTAGGGTTTAGGGTTTAGGGTTTTTTTTTTTTTTTTTTTTTTTTTTAAACACCGGTGCGAGCGGGGGGGTTAGGCGGACCCCTACCTGTATATATCCACAAAATAAAACAGTACAATTGTAAAACCTTAAATGAAGAGGGGGACTAGACCAAGACCTCTCCAAAAGGCAACTGAAAACAATACTACAATAAAACCTAAGGTAGCAAATACATAAGCAAAAGCTAAACCCTAGGAAAAACGCATAACAAACTAAACAACATAGAAACAGAAAAGCATAAATGTAGCTCGGGGACAGAGAAACCACTGAGATAAATCATCCAGAGCTGCCATAACACTCATCAATAAAACATAAAAGAAAAAAGCTGGCGAACAAGGAGAAGCCTGCAGAGAGCGCCCGCCAGATAGTAGAAGTAGTCTAGAGAAAAGCAGCAACGGAGAAGGTGCTGGAGCACTCTCAGACCAAAGAAACAAATCATGGAGAGAGCAAAAATCAGAACCCACTCTCACAGAACATACAAACTGAACCATCTCAACATCCTAAGTGGCTCTCGCTAATCGGGTACTGTATAAGCTCTGAGAAACCCAGGAGATGATAGTAATAACAGCTGGAGCAAGTAGACTACGCCCCAAAGATGAAAATCAATAGTAACCTCAAGTCCAATAAATGACTCACCAGCTGGGGCTAGAAGAGAGCGACCCAGTCATCGGAGAAATAACGGGTGTAGAAGCACATCCAAAGAAGCGACACGAACAACCTCGCACACAGGCTCACCCACACACGCACGCACTCACACAAGTTTTTTTTTTTTCTCTTCGTTTTTTTTTATTTTTTTTCTTTTTTTTTTCGTTTTTTTTTTCTTTTTTTTTTTTTTTTTTAACAAGGCCTGGTACGAAGACTAGTAACATCTGGCTCTGAAGTAAGGGAGCCCAGAGAGATCAGATCGGGCAAGAGTGGAAACATGGGTGGGGAGGGAGGATCCTAGAACTAAGGTATACCGCCTGAGCGTATGAGCCTCCAATGCCAACGCATCCGCCACCGAGTTCCCCTCACGGAATATATGGGAAATATGAACCTGAAGCCCCCTCAAAAGACAAACAATCCTGATAACAATGTGATCCACAGGCCAACTACACCTCCTAGATCTGAGAGTCTGAATAGAAATCTGCGAGTCGGTCTCAATCCAAAGAGGGAAAAGGCTGAAATCAGAACAAATAAGGAGACCCCTCCACACGGCCCACAACTCTGCTCTGACATTGGTCCCGACACCAATGAACTCACTGAAGGAAAGGATGATCCTGCCTGACGAGTCTCGAACAATGCCACCTGCTGAAGAATCACCGGGGTTGCCCCGAGAGCTTCCATCTACATTCAATTTGAAACAACCCGTAGGTGGACGAAGCCATCTGACAATCATCATTTTGCGGGTTCTTAGATGACGAACCGAAATACCCATGAGACTGGCAGCATGGGAGAAGCCCAGCCAATGGCAAGACTTGATGATATGGGCAGAATAAGCCAGTCTGAGGTAAGACGTGATCTGGGATATGACAGTCGCAGCAGAGATATGCAACTGTCTATGCTTGGCATCATTTCTAGCAGTCCAAAGGAACCACAAAACGATGAAAGGGAGGAACTCTTTCACATGACCACCAGGTGACCAGTTTAGGTTCTTCTTCCAAGCACTGAGAAACAAACTGAAGTCAAGGGTTCGAGGAATACGAACCCTGAAGATGGCCCCAAAGTAATGCCACACAGAACGGGCAATCGGGCCGTCAAGGAATAAATGGGAGAACGTCTCTGCCATGCCACAACAATGACACCGAGACACCAGAGTAATCCCGCATTGCTGAAGCACCTCATCAACAGGGAGCCACATATGCCAAAATCTCCACAGGAAGAAGGACATAGTAGGCCTCAGCCAGCTACCCCAGCAGGGGGTGAGAATATCCTGAATGGGAGCACTCACACGCACGGACTCCCAGGCAGACCGGAAAGAAAATACGCCATCAGGGCTCAGAATCCAGCGAGCAACATCTGGCGCACCACAAGCAATGGGAATCAGAGTAATATCCTCTGCCAGAACTGGACCAACAACAAATGAGAGCCTATCAAAGTCCCACCCGTCATCCAAAAAGAAGCAAGAGATACGAATGCCACGGTCACCACGGACCTGACGCAGAGTGGATAGAGGGGCATCGCCGAACCAGGTATCATCCCAAAAGGATAAGTCCCACGGTGCCGACCCGCCAACGGATGCCGGACTCAGCCCTAGGACGAATATGGATCATCCTGCGCCAAGTAGGAGAAATGTGCCTCCGAATGGGGACATAAGACGGATGCTCAGTCCTACAATACTTATTCAGGAGGAATTTCACCCAGAGGGAAATGCCCTGCCTGAATCTGAAACATAACTTGATCGAAAAACCATCAACCAAGTCCTTCAACTTGCGGAACCCGAGACCCCCTTCAAAGACAGGGAAACAAGCACGAGACCATCTGGCCCAATGCCACTTCTTCTCAAGGGGACGAGAGCCCCATAAGAAACCATTGAAAATGTAATGCCCGAGAATTTAATTATTGTAATCTGATATGATTTACTGATTATGAATTGATGTAATTATAGCCGGGCCAGTTCGAGATAAGATTTGAGCAAGTATATGAAATTATACAATATGGGGCCGAAGGTATAGCGCCCGGGCGAAAATGTTTGTCCGCCCGAGCGCCATTGAGTGTTGGTAGAAAGCCGAGAGTCCTTCGCCCGGGCGGAACTTTTTGTTCGCCCGAGCGCGCTTGAATAATTTGTGAGGGCCGAGAGTTCTCCGCCCGAGCGGAAACTTTTGTCCGCCCGAGCGAGTAACGTGTAGCTTGAAAGGCGAGCCACTTGGCCTATTGCATGTTCGTGTGTATATATATATATATATATATATATATATATATATATATATATATATATATATATATATATATATACATGCAGGATTTCTTGGGGAATTCAGAGGGAAACCGAGGGAAGCTCTTGATTTTGATTAAAGATTTTGTCAATCTGTCCGTCTGTTTTTGAATCCGATTACGGTATTGAGTTCCTAGCAACGCAGGCTTCATTTGGACGTAAGTTTTGTTACGTTTTGAGATGTTTGGAAAATATGATGTTGCTAGAATTACATGTGATTCAGATATGGCGTTTCTGCTACCGTAGACATTGTAGAATTGAAGTCTGATTAAAGAACAGACCGTTTCTGTAATTGTTATGGTTTTTGAAAGATATTGACTGAGATTCTATATTAGAATTGTGCTAATATTCAGATTATGATTGTATTGACACGGATTATGAGTTTCAGTATTATATTTGTGATGTTCAGATTGATGGGGTTATTCAGACTTGTATTATTATACCGTCGAAACATCAGTTGATTGATATTGATCAGATTCAGTATTGATTGAGATTGATCAGACTCTGTAATTATTCAGATTGTATTGTAATGTCGATGACATGAATTAGATTGTATCTTGTTCAGATATTGATCAGATTGTATACTGATTTGAGTATTGGTCAGAACAGATTATGTATTGAGTTATTCATTGATACAGAGTATTCGATATTGTCATTTCAGATTCGAGATGGACAGAGTTGGATACAGGTCATCGTCTTCGTCAGACCGGGACGACAAAGGTATAATTCATGTGATATTCGGGAAGCATAACTCAAATAAGATTAATTTGAGTTTCCCAATAAAATCACATACTAGATTACTTTTATATTTTGATATGAATATGCTTTGTTTATATACTGAAATGTTACTGCTTTGTTTACAGATTGTTATTCATTGCATTTAAGATAGGAAAGTCTTGACAGTCATTGTCAGACTTCTAGACGTTCGGTGTATCTCAACTTAGGAGCAGGTATTACTCCTATTGCCAGCCGTTGATACAGCTCGAACCGAAGTCTAGGAATAAGACGTACGGTTACCACGATCGGTTGAGTAGGTAACAGGAATTGACGTCTTATTCATCACGGGATCCCTAGAGTTTTAGTCGAGTCAAGTCTAGACATGATTTGATTAGGACTGCATGATTATATGGATGTGGTTCCTAGATCATGGGACCCATCGTTATTGCTTCCAGTGGTGCTAGCATGTTTTTATGATTTAGATTGTTTATATGCATGTTTATCTGATTTGAGTTGCATGCTTAATTTCATAGATTATGGAATATATTGTGTTTATACATGATCGCATGGTTTATGAATTAGTTTGGTTATATACATGCTTACCATGTTTTATACTGGGATTTATTCTCACCGGAGTTATCCGGCTGTTGTCTTGTTTTGTATGTGTGCATGACAACAGGTGGGGCTGGATCAGGGTCGAGGCGACGATCAGAGAAGACGAGTTAGCGTGGTGATTCCGGACTTGTAGCAGACTTGGTTTATTACTTGAATTTAGTAATTGGACCTTAGACTTAGGCTGTACAGTATTGTACTTTTCTACTGAATTGTAGTCTTATACAGATATGTATATTAATTAGATGCCATTACCTTCCGCATTTATATTTTAAAAAGAAAAATTTTTAGACCCTGTTTATCAGAACTGATTAATTAAATCCCAATGATGATTAAGAAGATGATTAGCGTCCGGGTCCCCACAACAGGTGGTATCAGAGCATTAGGTTCCAGAACAGTAGGTTCCAGAACAGTAGGTTCTAGAGCCGTAGATTCTGTAGACTGAGATAGAAGAGAATGAGCGGGGTAGATGAATTTTCTTCCTTGCATGTGTGTGCTAGCATGAGATTGATTTAATATTGATTGACATTATGTGCTAGCATGAGACTATGTGTTACTGCTTTAAGATACATGTTTACCTGATTATGTGAGTGGAATGGGTATTATGTATTCTTGAATATAAATCAGATCTGAAAATGTGAGTGGAATGGGTAAGATGATCAGAGAAAGATTAGAACAGATTGGTTGTACTGGATTACTAATGTTTTGGTAATCAGATATAGCTCCCCGAAGGATTCCTGAAAAAGGCAGTACTTCGTATGATCAGATAGATAGATCAGAATCTCAGATAGATGTGTCAGAAACTCCAATGGAAACGAAGTTGAGGGAATTTCAGTTACTTCAGCCGCCGATTCTCAGCGGTATTGAGACATCGGAAGATTGTCAGCACTGGTTGGATGACATAGAAATACTGGTTGATTTACTTGATTGTACCGATGAACAGAAAGTTAAATTGGTAGTTTATCAGTTACGGGAGACTACCAGGAATTGGTGGATTATGATCAAAGGCATATTAGAACTACGTGGTATTATGATCACATGGGAAGTCTTCAAAGCTGAATTCTATCAAAGATTTTTCTCAGTTTCATACCGGGAGGACAAAAGAGCAGAATTTGAGAATTTGAGACAAGGTCAACTGAATGTTGAGGAATATTTTGCGAAATTCCCTACGCTACTGCATTTTGCTCCTCAGATAGCTGGAAATGATGAAGCTGTAGTGAATCAGTTCATCAGAGGGCTGAATTCGGAGGTAGTTGCATTTATGAATTTGCAACGTCCTTACCATTTTGCTGATATCTTGAGTAGAGCAAAGAGAGCTGAGGCGAGTCTGATTAGACAATTGGGAAGATTGAGCGTGAAGCAATCCCAGACATAGCAATCCCCTCTCCGATTTGAACGTGGCAGTACGAGTGGAAAGCAAGAGTTGCTTAAAGCTCGAAAGAAACCGTTCAAGAAATTACAAGGTGGTTCCTCTAGTTCCAGCGGTTCTAGCCCGAACTATACTGGGGTGTATTGCAGAACTTGTGGGGGAAGACATCCTACAGATCAATGCCAGGGAGTGACTGGTACTTGCCATATCTGCAGACAACAGGGACACTTTGCTAGAGTCTATCCCCAGAAGGGTCCTCGAAGATTTTAGAGAGCAGAGTCATTGGTGGTAATGACAGAAGAACAGACTCAGAACAAGTCATAGGTACTATTCTTTTATGATTATATTGCATATGTATTGATATGTACTAATGCATTTTTATGAGTATCTATGATTGATTAGCATGGAGATATGCTGTACCTATTGGGTTTGTTGTACTGTAGTATTACTTTCCTTGATGGTTGAGGAAAATGCTGATATCTAAGATTTTTATGATATATATATACTACAGTAAGATAAGAATGAGGTGAGTAGATTGTGCTGTACTTGTGTTGTTGATGATCTGATTTAATTGCATTACCGATATGGAGATGGTGAACGAGTACAGAGATATTGTAGAAATTGTCCCAGAAATGGTAAGATTCAGACCAGATCTGGCTGATAAACGGAGATTTTCCGATAAGGATTCTAGATTCAGAATTCCTTTAATAATTGTATTGTTGATGACTCGATTATTACAGAAAGAAACAGATGGTATCCTTATGTATTTAGTAGACCTACTGAAATCGAGTTTAGCCACTACAGATTTGATAGTTACGTAAGGATTGATTGATATTTGCCTACATAAGATTTCAGATGTGTTTGATATCAGAAAGGTAGATTTCAGAATTGAATCGATACCAGGTAATGGTTATATACTAGAATTCAGTACAGAATGATATTGAAGATTAATAGAAGGGTACAGATTGCTAACTCTTAGATTCAGGGATATTCTGATGATTTTATGCTTGTTATATCTATGATATTTGATATGTTAACAGCATCTGATTGATTAAATGGAATATTTGAAGATTTTATTGAATATTCAGAGAACCGTGATTATTGTATACAGAAATTAGTCAGGTATGGATCATAATTGAAACAGATTGTATTCAGAAATCAGCTCAAGTCTCTCGATGACCGCCAAAGGAGGCTGGATCACCTGGAAAAGATAGATGGGGAGGGAAAGGAGCACACTGCGAATGAGAGTCATACGACTCCCAGGAGACAAGGTGCGGGAGTCCCAACCTTCTAATTTCTTCCTAACGGCTTTAAGAATGGGCTCAAAGAGAGAACACTTGCGATTCCCTCGGAAAAGAGGGACTCCAAGGTAAATGATAGGAAGCTGCCCCTCTCTGAAGCCAGTCAAACGAAGAAGTCGAAGCCGAGAACTCGCAGGGCAGCTAGGAGGGAGGAAGATAGCGCTCTTGGCGACATTGACCATCTGGCCCGAACAATTGGCATAATGCCCAAGAAAATCCATAATGCGACGAATGCCAGGTGTCCCACCATTAACAAAAATAATGATATCATCAGCATAAGCTAAGTGGGAAACCAGGGTGCCACACCCTGATCGAAAACGAGTATCCGGAAATAGCAGAGAAATGCGATTCAGGCCCCGGGAGAGATACTCCGCCCCCAGAATGAAGAGGAGCGGAGAGATGGGGTCTCCTTGACGGAGACCTCTGGAGGAACTGAAGAAGCCGGCAGGATTGCCATTGATATTCAAAGAGAACTTGCAATGAGAAATGCAAGCCGATACCATGGCAACAACTGTATCCGAAAAGCCAAGCTTTTTGAGAATCTGGAGGAGAAAAGGCCATTGAACCCTGTCGTAGGCTTTAGCCATATCCAACTTGATGATGACATTACCCCCGCGAGAGGGTAGGTTGAAACTATGAATGAGTTCCTGGGCAAGAAGGATGTTATCAGATATAATTCTGCCAGGAACGAAACCACTCTGATTCATAGAGATGATCTTCTCGACAACCTTGCTCATACGCGAATAGAGCAACTTCGAGATGATCTTGTTCGTGACATTACAGAGGCTTATAGGACGAAATTCAGTCCAAGACTGAGCTCCCTCAACTTTCGGAATCAGAGTGATGGTGGTAGCAGTGAAACCCTGGGGCATCGGGGACCCATGAAAGAAGTCCAACACCGCATCGAGAACATCATGCTGGATAATGTCCCAACAGTGCTGGAAGAAAGCCGAGGAGAAACCATCAGGCCCCGCAACACTATCCCTATGGATGGAGAAGACGACAGCACGAACCTCTTCCAAAGAAGGGTCTGAAGTAAGATGGCGGTTCTCTGAGTCCGAGATCAGAGGGATGCAATCAGAAAAATCAGGGCAACTCAGAACAGAAGGTTCCCCAGTAAGCAAGTTCTGAAAGAAGGCGGTACCAGAGCTTTGGATGAGCTCAGGGGAGGTCAGACACTCCCCATCCTCCCAAATACGGAAGATTTTATTAACCACACGTCTCTTCTTGACCATGTTGTGGAAGAGTTTGGTGTTTTTCTCACCATCCTCTAACCATTTGCAGGCACATTTTTGTTTCCAAAAATCCGCCTCCATGGCAGTGACCTTCGCAAGATCTTCATTACACATGGACAAGCGAGTCCAGTGTAAATCAGAAGGGTCAGTTTCACAAGCACCTTCCGCTATTTTCACAACAGACTCGGCAGCAGAGATTTTATCAAAAATGTTGCCAAAGACATCCTGATTCCACCACTTGAGGTGACTCTTGAGGCGCTTGAGCTTGACAAAGAGCCGAGGCATACCAGCAAGATGACAAGGATTATGCCAGTTCAAGCGCACCGTCTGAAGAAAATTGTGGTGTCTCGTCCACATGCTTTGAAACCGAAAAGAACACGGCCCACGAGCCCTGATGGGAGTGGAGATAAGAAGAGGGGAATGGTCCGAGACAGTACGAGGAAGATGCTGAACACGGATAGAATGGAAAAAATCACACCAGTCAGTCGAAACGAGGACTCTATCCAGACGCTTCTAGATGGTTTTGTTCGTCCAAGTGAAGGACGACCCTTCAAACCCAGCATCAACTAAACCAGACTCAAGAATGAACGCATTAAATTCTTCCATGGGAAGGTGCCGCCCCCCAGAAGAACCAAGACACTCACTAGCATCACGAACGATATTGAAGTCCCCCCCAACAAGCCAAGGACCCACGTCAGGTTTGATCTGAAGCAACGAAGCCCAAAGATCGCGCCTTTCAGTGTAATCGCACTTGGCATACACAAAAGAGCAAAGGACATAAGAAGGGAGAAAAGAAGCAGAGACGCGGACATGTAAAAGCTGAGCATGGTCAAGGACACACTCAACCTGAACATCCTCAGAAGAGAAGACCCAGATGTGACCCGAAAAATTAGAAATGACACTACGAAATCCCAACCTACGAGTAATGAAACGCTGATAAAGCGGGATCATTGGCTCCAAGATAGCTAGGACTTTGACACGATGCTTCTTAACATAGGCATGGAGCCTTTGTTGGGAGATCGGGTTCCCAAGACCCCTGACATTCCAAATGATGCAATTCATGGGGAACGGCCACGAGAAGGGTGCCGTTTCTTGGCTGCATTATCAGAGACCCGGGGCCAAGAACGTTTTTTGCTGGGGTCAGTCATGTCGGAATCCCTATCAAGATCGACAGAGTCCCTACCATCACAAGAAGCAGATCCGTGGGGTGAAAGAATGGCAAGATCCCGCTCTGACTCAGAAGCCAAGAGACTAACTTCAGACGAGACTAATCCTTGCTGGGCAATTAAGTTCTCAAGAAGATGGGAAGAAACATCATCCTGTATGTAGGGACTAGAAGGGATGGAATGGCTGCTATGGTTTTCCACACAAAGAGGAATGTGATCCACTCCCAAAGGAGCGCCGACTTGCGGGGAACCAAGATCCTTAGCACAGTCAGTAAAAAGAACGTCATCCTCCTCCTCCGCCTCCTTGGCCCATGGCTGAGCTAGAGGGGCACATTTAAACGAGAGGGATGACTGGACGGGGCCAGAAAGCAAATTCCCACTAACAGCAGGGTCAGAGACACAGTGGGTCGAAGGGGCAGCTGGGGCCTGCTCAGAACATTGTTCAGCAACCTCCAGATGGGCCTGAACAAGTGAAGGGATATCAAGAGAGACACCTTCGTCCAAGTTACTAAGAACCTCGAAGGCATTTTCAGAAGCAGGGGCTTGACTGTAAGGGGCATGCTGAGCAGATCGTTTGTTACGACGACGGGGTCGTCGGACAGCATGAACTGTCGGAGCCTGATTCCTCAAAGGAGGGATCAGCGGGGTAAGCAAAATACCATCTTTCTGATAGGGAACCGCAGAGAGGGAAGAGGAGGAAGGAGGAGCTCCGGGATTTGGTCCCCGAGAATCTTGGGTAGGCTGAAAGGTCGAAGCCGAGGAACGGGTGGAACGGGCCGGCCTAGGATTTTTGCCATGAGAATAACAAACAGAAGTAGAATGCCCCAGCATCTTACAGTCGGTACAGTAATCTGGAATCTTTTCGTACACAACATCTATGTCTATAGTATGTTCTCCCCAACCTGCCCAGATCTGTTTGATTGGAGGATTCAAAACGTTAAGTTCAACGCAAACCCGAGCAAAAGCACCTCGGGAAACATCGGCAGTGAAATCATCAATTTTAACTGGGTTCCCTAGAATTTTTGCTAATGCAAATAAACTATTCTTGTCGTAGAGATGAAGAGGGAGTTCAGGGAAGCGGACCCAGACTGGAGCAATGGAAGATTCCGCTTGGAATTGGAATTCAGGAGTCCATTTGGAGAATCGAACACTGAGAGGACCAAAATGCATTGATCCACGCGACCATAGACGCGCGTAATCTTCCTCACAGGAAAGAATAATGACAAGGAAGCCACGAGGGAGGAATTTTAAATCATAAGGTCTCGAGAAGGCGGTTGCGGCCAAGGACGCAGAAATAGATGAGTTGGGGACAAGCGACCGATTCCCATTAATTTTACCAACAAGGGCAAACTTGTAGGGAGCAGCCAGGGAAGAAATAACTGAATCGGGAAACAGAATCCCTGGTTTCCCGTTGACGTAAGTCGGTTCTGGTATCTCAGACATACCATAACGAACATCATTAAAACTTTTTTTAATAGAGCGGGGCGAGGGAGGTGTTAAAGCATACTTAAAAGAGACGGTAGGTGTAAGAAAATTACCTGTATTGCCGGTAGACGTCGCACGAGTTGTCGGGGTAGGATTGCTGGCGGGTTGAACCGGTAGCTCGGCCGAGTTGACTCGGCGGCGACCAGCCGGAGCTGAGCGGAGGGCCGGCGAGGGTGTCGGAAGAGCAGAACCGGTAGACAATTGGAAAGAACCGGTCGGGGAAAGGCCAAAATCGATCGGAAATTTGCTCAAAATCGGGTGAGGAGCTTGAATTTGGGGGTTTTCAATCCGAGATGTATTTCCAGAAATTGAAGACATAGGAAGATTACCCATCCCCTGAGGAGTATACGATCCAAAGCAATTGAAATTTGGAGCAATATCGACGGCGGAATCGACTGAGGAAGGCGGCGCACCTAGGGTTTGTGCAAGCGAAACCGTAGATCTAAAATTCCCGTCCATCGGAGATGATTCAGACGACGGCAGCGGTACGTCTGGGAGCGCCTTCATGTGGGCATTCAAGATCGGGGCTTGGATTGAAGATTGATGTTCCGAGCTAGCCAAAATCGACGATGAGGTGCTCGATTTCCGCATGAACAGTGCAGTCGGAACTTTGAAAGTCAAATCGGAAGGGCAAATCAACTCCGATTGGCATGAAATTTGGACAGTAGACTCGTCTTGAAGAGGTGAATCCAACAATATATCATTTGTAAAATTCTGAGCCGAACTCGCCGGGGACGACTTTTTGGTCGGAAAATTCGGAGTTTCGGACATGAAATTGGACAGGCAAATCACCTCCGATTGAGGTGAAAATTTTTTGGGGGCTAATTGGTTTTTTAGGGTTTCGGGTTTAGGGTTTAGGGGTTTAGGGTTTCGGGTTTCGGGTTTAGGGTTTAGGGTTTTTTTTTTTTATCGGAAAACACCGCTGGATGCGGGGGGGTTAGGCAGACCCCTACCTGTATATATCCACAAAATAAAAAGTAACAGCAGAAAGAAAACCTAAAAGAGGAGGGGGACAAAACCAAGACCTCCTCAAAAAGGCTAAAACAGTAAAAACATAAGTACCAAGTAGCCTAGGGACATAAATACATAAGCAAAAATAACCCTAGACTACGACAAAAAGTGCGCCAGAAATTAATCAAATACGAGCTGCGCTAAGAGTCAACACGCCGAAGAAGACCAAATGATAACTGGGAGATGAGTGCAGAATCCATGAAGAAATTCTCATCTCTAAGCCATCACCCTGAAGAATCCAATATGTCAAAACGACTCTAATCTGAAACCGAGTAACTGTATGAATCCCAGCAGTCAAAATAAGATAAGGCCAGAAAATCACTGTACAATGACGATAGAAGAGCAAAATGAAGATCGCAATCTAGCCAGAACAAAAAATATCCAGCATCTGAAGTATAAATCTGACGAAGGTATCATAACCATGAAGAGGATCGTCCGGAAAGAATCCCTGGAACCACCACGACATCCAGTAAACTTCTGTAAAAGAGCTGAGACGGCGGGCAAGGAGAAACTGCAGTAAACGCCCGCCAGGGACCAGAAGTGGACCAAAGAGAGGCCCAAACAGAAATAGCGCTCCAGGGAATATGAGATGGCCAAAGAAGAGCACCAAGAGGGTAAGTGCGAGAGCCCACCCAATCCCGAGGAGACCAAACATGTAGTGTGCGAGTGTCTGGGCCCACTCACACCAGACTGGCAAAACAGGGGAAAAGATAAACCCCCTAAGTAACAGTACCTGCAAAGAAAAAATATACATATACATATAGAAATATCGAAGAAATGGGTCCAAAAGAAGGGATGGGCTGCAAGCGGCTAAGAACATCGATATCTCAGGTAGGGGAGTCCGGAGGTATCCGAACGTGCAAGTATGGAAATGTGCCTAGGGAGGGAGGGACCTAACTCTAAGGTAAAGTGCCTAAGGGTATGTGCCCTCGCCGCCAACGCATCCGCCACCGAATTACCCTCCCGAAATATATGCGAAATATGAACAGACCGCCCCCTCAAAAGGACAACAATCCTGGATATAATGTGATCAAGACCCCAGCAACATCGACGGGAACGAATGAGCTGAATAGAAGTCAGAGAATCAAGCTCGATCCAAAGAGGGAAGAAAGAATGATCCGAACAAAGGAGAAGACCCCTCCAAACCGCCCAAAGCTCAGCCCGGAGAGAAGACCCAGCTCCGATGAACTCGCTGAATGAGAGCACGACCCTCCCGAAATCATCCCGAACAACGCCACCAACAGAGGAGTCCCCAGATATACCACGCGAGCTCCCATCCACATTAAGCTTGAAGCACCCGGACGGCGGCCGCAGCCAGCGAACAATCGTCGTCCTATGAAATCTGTGGAGAGCAACCGAAATACCCAGCAATCTCGCCACATGAAACACACCCAGCCAATGTCTGGGCTTGACAGTACGCGCAGAGTGGGCGAGACGCAAGTAAGACAAAATCTGAAACTTCACCGTCTCCACAGAGATAGGAAGATGACGGTGCTTAGCATCGTTCCGCGCAGTCCAGAGGAACCACAGGACAATGCAGGGAAGAAACTCCCGCACATGGCCGCCCCGGGACCAGACCAAATCTCTCTTCCACGCACTGAGGAACAAACTGAAATCCTCAGTGTCGGGAATACGAACCCGAAACACGGCGCCAAAGAAGTGCCAGACAGACCGAGCAACCGGGCTGCGAATGAATATGTGTGTGAGTGTCTCAGACATATCACAACACTGACATCTCGAGGCTAACGCAAAACCCCGGCGCTGGAGCACCTCATCAACTGGGAGCCATTGATGCCAGAATCTCCAGAGGAAGAACGACATGGTAGGCCTCAACCAGCTCCCCCAACACGGGCGGAATATATCAGAAGACGGAGCACGCTGACGGATCAGCTCCCAAGCAGATCTCACAGAGAAAGCACCATCGGAGCTATGGATCCATCGTGCCAGATCAGGGTCACCCGAAAGAACAGGAATCAAAACAATCTCCTCGGCAACCGAAGGAGCAACAACCGCACAGAGGCGATCAAAATTCCCGGGCCCCTCAGAAAGAAAATAAGAGACCCGAACATCACGGCCCCCGCGGACCACACATCGGGAGGACAAAGGAACATCCCCAAACCAAGTGTCATCCCAAAAGGAAACATCTCCGAGACCAACTCGCCAGCGAATGCCAGGCTCCGCGCGAGGGCGGATCCTGAGGAGACGACGCCAAATGGTGGAAATAGAAGCACGGGCGGGGACACATGCAGGAGCATCCAGCCGGCAATACTTTCGGAAAAGGAATCTCGCCCATAAAGAAGAGCCCTGCCGAAATCTAAACCATAATTTGATAGAGAAACATTCCACGAGATCTTTCAATCTGCGGAATCCGAGTCCCCCCTCAAGCACGGGGAGGCAAGCCCGGGACCACCGGGCCCAGTGCCACTTCCTTTCCAAGGGTCTCGACCCCCAGAGGAAGGCATTGAAGGCCCGCTCAAGCTTCTCCATGACAGCCAGAGGTGGCTGAACCACCTGAAACAGATAAATCGACATGGAGAGGAGCACGCTACGTATCAGGGTCATGCGGCTCCCCGGGGAAAGGGTCCAAATCTCCCAACCCTCTAACTTCCTACGAACAGACTGTAGGAGGGGCTCAAAAAGGGAGCATGTGCAATTACCCCGATAAAGGGGAACTCCGAGGTACTTGAGGGGCAATGACCCTCGGCGAACCCAGTGATGCGCAAAAGCCGAGAGCGGAGGCGCCTCCGGCTGAGGAGGCCTGCAGTTCTCGTAGTGATGCAGAAAATCAACAAGGCGCTGCATACCACGAGTCCCACCACAGGTAAAAATAATGACATCATCAGCGTAAGCCAGATGGGAAATCAAAATATCACAATCAGAACGGTACCTGAGCGCAGGATGCTGCAGGTAGAGGCGGTCAAGGCCACGAGAAAGATACTCCGCCCCCAAAACGAAGAGAATGGGAGACAATGGATCGCCCTGCCGGAGGCCTCTGGTGGAACCTGTTAGAGTAGGTGCCCGTCGAGCCAAGTGTTGGCCGAGTGTTCACAATGAAACTCTATGTATAAGCAGTCTTTATTTTAATAATATTTGAAATTATTACTTTGGCAAATCTTTATCTGTATACCCATGCTAGCTGCATAGATAAAGCCCTTGAATATACAAATAGTAGAAAGAATATGAGATGCTCATATGATGAGTATCATGAAACTCATATTTGTAATACTGTATATTCTAAACGGTTCCTAGTCGATTCAGCCGCCACTAAGAAGGATATAGGCCGCTCGAGTTAGAGACTAGTATCTGCGATGTGAGTACCATGTTTCATTGGTAGGGGACATTGTGATGTCCGAACATGCAGATAAGTGCTCCTGGTAGAGTGCACTGAACAACCCTCCATAAAAGGACTTTCCAAGTGGTTCTCACTTATCGAGTGGAAAAGTCCTGGTTTATGGTTGTACAGAATTAGTCCTTATGACCCGGGACAACATTGAGACTCTATGTGCTAGAATTACACTTTGACTTGTTTACCGACTCTCATGGGGTCATCAGGTGGCAAGGTTGGGTGTTCTGTCGAAACACATAGGAGTCGATGCATTGTAGTCGGGGATTCACCGCTTACCTTCGGGTATGGATATCCTATGTGTTATCATGTGTATGTAGATCGAAATCTCTGGCCAGAGTATGGTTGTAATTATGAAAGGGGTTTCATAGATTACACCATCGATGCAACTACAACATGACACATAGTATCGATTCATTGACAACTCTCGATAAACCAATGGTTGTCGAATCGATCGGGATATATGAGTTGAAGGGACCGTACTGTACGCTAACCATAATTGAATGGTTCTTGCAGGCACTATCATGTGATACCTAGGGAATCACGTAAGCGATGCTGCTAGGCGTTTAACGTGATTGGTTGGGTACTATCAGACTTGAGTTCTGACGTTCTTACTATCAAGGAGTTGATAAGTAAGAATGGAGCAATTGGGGTATGCTCGAATAAGGACATGTTTAGTCCGAATCACATGGAAATGTGAACCCACGGCTAGTTGTATCAATGAACCATTGAGGGCCACACAAGTACTAGCTTTGTAAATCCCGATGAGAAGTAAAAATAGTTCAATGTGTTGAACGGCTTATAAAGGAGTTTATAAGCGTAAGGAAAATTAGAAGTATGACTTCTATAAAGGAGAAAATAGTTCAAAGTGTTGAACGGCTTATAAATGTGTTTATAAGTGTAAAGAAAAATAGAAGTATGACTTCTATGAGAGAAATGTAAATTTTGATTTATGGAAGTGTTCCTAAATTAAAATTTGGCCAAGTGACTAATGTTTTTGAAAATTGTGATTTTCATAAACATTATTATGGACTAAATTAAATTAATTCAAGTGTTGAATTAATTAAACACTAGTGGGCCTAGTAGAGCCCAAATAATTAAATTAATTCAAGTGTTGGATTAATTAAATAATATTGAGTCTAGTAGAGCTCAATTAAAATAATTATTTAACTAGTGGGACTTGAGTAAATTCAAGTAATATTTAATTTGTCTCAAATATGTTTGAGATAATTAAATTTAGTCTATGGTTTTTTATTTGATAGAAAACTATATTATATGAATGCATGGGAGGTGAAGAGTTGGGGAATACTTTTGAATAAAATATTGGTTGGCATGCAACTTTTTGTATCAACTTTTTGCAACCCCAAGACTTGATTCTCCTCCCTCATTCTACACTCCATATGGCCAAAACCTCACCTCCAATTCTCTCCCAAGATTTTTCTCCATTTTGTTCTTCAAATTGTTGAAGAATAAAATACTTCTCTTTGATAAATCTTCTTGTTTTTCTAGTGCAAAACAAGAAGGGATTTACCTAGTTAGTGGTGGGCTTGATTTTGAAGGAAAGAACTCAAAGAAAAGGAGGAGCTTGTAGATTTCTTCATGTCATTCAAGAGCCAAGTTGTTTACAACTTGGTTGGTGCCATCATCAATCTCTTGAGATTGATAGGTAACGATTTTCTAACACCCTATGAATGTCATTATGTGTGTTTTGTATTTGTTGCACAAAGAAATGGGGTGGCCGAAATTTTCTTCATAAAATTCGATTTTTGTGCTTCCGTTGCGTTTCCGGCCACCGTAACCGGTCCGCTTTCAAGTGGTATCCGAGCTATGGTTACGTTTTTGTGTAGCAAATACAATATATATTATGTTGAGATCGATTTCTAACCGCATGAGTGTATTTTTGCAACAAATCGAGGGCCGTTTTTGGGGAAAAATTTCGGCAGCAACATGCTGCCCATTTGGGCGCCTCGGGCTGCCCGAGGGGCTGCCCGAAACGGGCAGCAAGGGCAGCCCGAGGGGCTGCCCGAAACCCCTTCTGAAAATATAAAAAAAAAATTTTGTTGGCCGGAATGTTGGCCGGAATCCGGCGACGGAGCTCCGACGACGGCGATGACGGCTAGGGTTTCCAAAAGTGTTTTGGAATATCAAAGTGTCATGGGCCTTGAGTTGTTGGGCCATTGGATGGCTAACATGTTTGTGATTTTAAATGGGCTAAAATATTTTTGGTGAAAAATAAGTTTTTGGGCCCTTAAGTTTAAAATTACAAAAGTTGCAAATATTTTCTCATGAAATAAATATTTTAAGTTGGACTTTAAATATTTATAGTAAATGGTGATTTACAAGAAATTCGGTTATAAATAAATTAATTTGAAAGTAGACAAAGGTGTTTGTATACTTTGTTAATTTAGTATATAATCGTGGCGGTTAGTGATTGGATCAAGATATATAATATTGGATCAATTAATTATTGTGATAATTAATTGATGGTGTATGATATGTGATATTATGCATGAAGGATGATCAAAAGCCCAAGCCCAATTTGCTAGGTGTATGCTAAGATATTTTGTGTTGAATGATTGTAATAATTATCAATTTATCAAGTGGGCTTGGTTTATGGCCCGTTCCCACCCCATGAGATGTATCCCTATGTGCCATGGATATTTATTTGTAAATATTAGTATAGTGGATGATCAAGATTGGAAGATGGTGGCCATGATGATTATGAAGATCGAAGACATGTAAATATTGGAAGCTTATGTAAATGTTGCATTTGCATCCCGTGCATTTACCCTAGGATTGGACCTAGGTCCGTGTTTAGCTCACACGGACCATTAGTTTTGGGGCGATTGATCATCCTTGTATTGTTTTCTATTTATGATATATGCATGATATGTTATAAATAATGAGTATGTGCGTTATTATTATTATAATAACAAAGTTGCATGAATCCGGCAAACATACGATCAAACATGGCGAGCTTTTAAAATAAAATTAATGATGAGACCTTTCAAAATTAAAAACCCTCATTTTGAATAAGATTCAAAATTAATATCAAGCCCGAAAAGGGGAATTAAAAATTTGTTTATAATTTCCTTGTCTTCCATCGACAATGGGTGCATGATGAACGCTACCCGTACTCGGGGCTCGGCTCATATTATTGGGGGAGCCCTGGATGCCGGAAAGCTGTGACATCCATTGACATGGTGATGTGAACTACGTGGAACTCCCATGATTTCGGCTCATATTATTGAGGGAACTCATGGCGACCGTCCATTAAGGTTCAACATCGATGGGTTAGGCTTGACACGTAAAGATGAACGACGTCATATTATTGGGTCCTAATCAAACGTGAGACAAAAGTTTACGTAGAGGGTTGCATTGTGATGCAATTGGAAACTACCTTTTAGGAATTGTGATTGGCTGATATTATTCGGGATCACAATTCGCTAATTGGACCTTACGTACCTACTGAGGAAAGGAGTTTCCCGTTTTCACTAGAGGGTAGTGAAAGATGTCAAAACACTGGGAGTAAATATTTATAAAGTTAAAGTCCATACTTTATATCTTACCAAATATTTAAAATAGTCATCAACATTTATCTGTTTTTACTTTTCAGTACAAATCGACAATGTCTTCGATGCGCAATTCGATATCTATAATACTCGACAAACACATATTAACTGGACCTAATTACCTCACTTGGCTAAGAAATTTGAAAATAGTCTTAAATTCGGAAAGGGTAACATATACACTAACTCAGTCGCCCCCTGTTGAGGCTCCGACTGACTGCAATCCTGAGGAATTGCAGGCTTACAAGGAATGGTGTGACCATGACTTGATAGCCAGGTGTTATATGCTGACTTCTATGAACGATGAGCTACAGAGGCGTTTTGAGGGTGCAAAGAGTGCTGCTGACATTCATTTGCATCTCAAAGAGCTCTTTGGAGAGCAAACGCGTCCTCTTAGGCATGCTACCGTCAAGGAGCTGATCACTTTGCGCATGCGAGAGGGTACCTCGGTCCATGAGCATGGCCTAAAGGTGATCGGGCTCGTGGACAAGCTCGTTGGCATGGATCTGATCCTGCCTTCGGAGTTGACCACCGACATGTTGCTGTTATCGCTGCCTAGCTCATTTGATCCTTTTGTGGTGAACTTCAACATGAACAAGATGGAACCGACCCTTGAGGAGTTGGTGAACATGCTTGTTACGTTTGAATCCACCATCAAGAAAGAGAAGTTGGTTCTTTATGTGGGTTCTTCATCTGGTACGAAGATTGATCCACATGGGAAGGGAAAGAAGAGTTCTTTCCAACGTCCCGAGAAGAACGTGCCCTTGTTGAGGCAATCTCCGAACCCTGTTGAGGCAGCCAGACCAGTTAAGGCTGACAAGACTAATGATGTATGTCATCACTGCAAGAAGCCTGGACATTGGAGGCGTAATTGCAAAGAATATCTTGCCCAGAAGTGTTCTGGAAACGGTATGTTCTAAATTTAAGTAAACATTTTAATTAACTCTACTTCTTGGGTATTAGATACCGGTTGTGACTCACATCTCTGTAATGGGTTACAGGTGATGGGAAGAAGTAGGAAGCCTAAGGAAGGTGTGACCTTCTTAAAGATGGACAATGGAGCAAGAGTTGCTGCCAAGGCTATTAAGGATGTTTACTTATTGTTGAACAATGACTTTAAGTTAATTTTAAGAGATGTTTTGTTTGTACCTGTTTGATGTAAAACATTGTTTCCATTTCTATTGTGATAAAAATGGATATTCTTGTTTATTTAGCAAAGGTGTTTGCAACATTTACAAGAATGAATGTTTAATTGGTACTTGAGAACTTGAAAACGATCTCTATAACTTAAAAGTAAAAGATATTCTACTAAATGTCCATTCAAAGGCAGATACCATATGAGATATGGATGGGTAAGCCTCCCAAATATTCTTATCTTAGAATATGGGGAGCCCTGCTTATGTGAAGCAGGTAAGTGGGAGATAAATTGGATTGTTGATCCATTTTATGTTACTTTGTGGGATATCCAAGGAATTAACTTGGATATCATTTCTATCATCCCCAAGAAACAAAAGTGTTTGTTTCTAGGAATGCAACCTTTTTGGAAAGGGATTTTCTAATGGATAGAAAAAGGCAGATGATAGAACTCGAAGAGGTTCGAGAGAAACCCACAATTATAGAACCCACACCCGATGAGCCAAGAGAGGAGATACAAGCTCCTAGCAGATACAAGAAAGTCTCGAGACCACCTATGAGGTATGGTCAGCTTCTTGAAGAAGGCCATGATGAGCCTAACCATGGATGTGATCCATGGACCTTCAAGGAAGCGTTATCTGATGCCAATTCATCCAAGTGACTTGAAGAAATGGAATCTGAGTTGAATTCCATGCATTCGAACCAAGTGTAGGATCTTGTGGATCCACCTGTGGGAACTGTTCCTACAGGGACTTGGGGAGGATGGGAAGGTGTTGACCTTCAAGGCGCGATTGGTGGCAAAAGGATGTACTCAAAGACAAGGAGTTGACTTTGAGGAAACCTTTTCCCAATCGCAATGTCCAAGTCCATAAGGATTTTATTAGCCATAGCTGCATAGTATGACTATGAGATATGGCAGATGGATGTCAAGACAAACTTTCTTAAATGGGGATTTTAAGAAAGTTATTTACATGTCTAAACCTGAAGGGTTTACATCTATCGGAAGTGAGCATATGGTATGCAAACTTCAGAGATCTATTTATGATCTAAAGCAGGCATCTAGGAGTTAGAACCTCAGATTCGACAGTACAATCAAATAGTTTGATTTACTAAGAATCATGAGGGACCCTGTGTGTATAAGAAGGTCAGTGGGAGTGTTGTGACATTCCTGGTGTTATATGTTGATAACATTCTACTCATTGGGAATGATGTAGGAATGTTGCAATCAACAAAGATATGGTTAGCGAGTAAGTTCTCGATGAAGGATTTGGGTGAAGCATCTTTTGTATTGGGATACAGATCTATTGAGATAGATCGAAAAGATGGCTTGGTCTCACCCAGTCCACATACATTGATACCATCGTGAAGCAGTTCTCGATGGATGAGTCCATGAGAGGACATCTACCAGTGTGTCATGGCGTGTCCCTATCCAAGTCTGTCTCCCAAGACAGATGCAGAGATAGTGGCGATGACACGCATTCCGTATGCTTCGGAAATTGGTAATATCATGTATGGGATGATATCTACACGTCCTGACGTGGCGTTTGCACTATGTGTAGTGAAAGGATATCAATCGAACCCTGGTCTTCCACACCCTGAAAGCTGTGAAAGACATCCTCAAGCAGTTGAGAAGGACCAATAAGTTGTTCTTGGTCTATGGGGTGGAGAACTGAAATTGGAAGGCTATACCGACTCTGGCTTCCAAAGCGATATCGATGACTCGAAGTCAACCTCTAGGTTTGTATTCATGCTCAACGGTGCTGCTGTCTCTTGGAAGAGTTCCAAGCAAGACAATAATACGGATTCCAGCACAGAGGCCGAATACATTGCTGCATCAGATGCAGCAAGAGAGGCTGTTTGGATAAGGAATTTCGTCCAAGAGTTGGACGTCATTCCTAATGGAATTGCTCCTATCCCGGTGTTGTGTGACAACACGGGAGCTATAGCTCAAGCAAAGGAGCCAAGGTCTCATCAGAAATCCAAACTAGTACTGAGAAAGTACCACATCCTCGGAGAGATTGTGGAATGAAGAGTAGTGTCTATTGACAAAGTCGGCTCCGCAGATTATGTTGTTGATCCACTAGCTAAGCCTTTACCTGGACCATTATTCGACAAGCATCGCGAATCAATGGGTTTTAAGCATATGGGTAGTTGGCTCTAGTGCAAGTGGGAGATTGTTAGAGTAGGTGCCCGTCGAGCCAAGTGTTGGCCGAGTGTTCACAATGAAACTCTATGTATAAGCAGTCTTTATTTTAATAATATTTGAAATTATTACTTTGGCAAATCTTTATCTGTATACCCATGCTAGCTGCATAGATAAAGCCCTTGAATATACAAATAGTAGAAAGAATATGAGATGCTCATATGATGAGTATCATGAAACTCATATTTGTAATACTGTATATTCTAAACGGTTCCTAGTCGATTCAGCCGCCACTAAGAAGGATATAGGCCGCTCGAGTTAGAGACTAGTATCTGCGATGTGAGTACCATGTTTCATTGGTAGGGGACATTGTGATGTCCGAACATGCAGATAAGTGCTCCTGGTAGAGTGCACTGAACAACCCTCCATAAAAGGACTTTCCAAGTGGTTCTCACTTATCGAGTGGAAAAGTCCTGGTTTATGGTTGTACAGAATTAGTCCTTATGACCCGGGACAACATTGAGACTTCTATGTGCTAGAATTACACTTTGACTTGTTTACCGACTCTCATGGGGTCATCAGGTGGCAAGGTTGGGTGTTCTGTCGAAACACATAGGAGTCGATGCATTGTAGTCGGGGATTCACCGCTTACCTTCGGGTATGGATATCCTATGTGTTATCATGTGTATGTAGATCGAAATCTCTGGCCAGAGTATGGTTGTAATTATGAAAGGGGTTTCATAGATTACACCATCGATGCAACTACAACATGACACATAGTATCGATTCATTGACAACTCTCGATAAACCAATGGTTGTCGAATCGATCGGGATATATGAGTTGAAGGGACCGTACTGTACGCTAACCATAATTGAATGGTTCTTGCAGGCACTATCATGTGATACCTAGGGAATCACGTAAGCGATGCTGCTAGGCGTTTAACGTGATTGGTTGGGTACTATCAGACTTGAGTTCTGACGTTCTTACTATCAAGGAGTTGATAAGTAAGAATGGAGCAATTGGGGTATGCTCGAATAAGGACATGTTTAGTCCGAATCACATGGAGATGTGAACCCACGGCTAGTTGTATCAATGAACCATTGAGGGCCACACAAGTACTAGCTTTGTAAATCCCGATGAGAAGTAAAAATAGTTCAATGTGTTGAACGGCTTATAAAGGAGTTTATAAGCGTAAGGAAAATTAGAAGTATGACTTCTATAAAGGAGAAAATAGTTCAAAGTGTTGAACGGCTTATAAATGTGTTTATAAGTGTAAAGAAAAATAGAAGTATGACTTCTATGAGAGAAATGTAAATTTTGATTTATGGAAGTGTTCCTAAATTAAAATTTGGCCAAGTGACTAATGTTTTTGAAAATTGTGATTTTCATAAACATTATTATGGACTAAATTAAATTAATTCAAGTGTTGAATTAATTAAACACTAGTGGGCCTAGTAGAGCCCAAATAATTAAATTAATTCAAGTGTTGGATTAATTAAATAATATTGAGTATAGTAGAGCTCAATTAAAATAATTATTTAACTAGTGGGACTTGAGTAAATTCAAGTAATAGTTTAATTTGTCTCAAATATGTTTGAGATAATTAAATTTAGTCTAATGTTTTTTATTTGATAGAAAACTATATTATATGAATGCATGGGAGGTGAAGAGTTGGGGAATACTTTTGAATAAAATATTGGTTGGCATGCAACTTTTTGTATCAACTTTTTGCAACCCCAAGACTTGATTCTCCTCCCTCATTTACACTCCATATGGCCGAAACCTCACCTCCAATTCTCTCCCAAGATTTTTTCTCCATTTTGTTCTTCAAATTGTTGAAGAATAAAATACTTCTCTTTGATAAATCTTCTTGTTTTTCTAGTGCAAAACAAGAAGGGATTTACCTAGTTAGTGGTGGGCTTGATTTTGAAGGAAAGAACTCAAAGAAAAGGAGGAGCTTGTAGATTTCTTCATGCCATTCAAGAGCCAAGTTGTTTACAACTTGGTTGGTGCCATCATCAATCTCTTGAGATTGATAGGTAACGATTTTCTAACACCCTATGAATGTCATTATGTGTGTTTTTGTATTTGTTGCACAAAGAAATGGGGTGGCCGAAATTTTCTTCATAAAATTCGATTTTTGTGCTTCCGTTGCGTTTCCGGCCACCGTAACCGGTCCGCTTTCAGTTTAGCCCATAAAGTATTCCAAAAGTAACTAAAAATTTAACATCGCGACCAGAAACAATAGTCCTAGGCATACCATGCAACCTAACACTTCTCTAAAGAAAAAATCCGCAATGTTTGAAGCTCATCGGTTTATAACAAGCTATCAAATATGCCATATTAGAGAATCTATCCACACCAACAAAAATAGAATCCCTCCCCTTCTTAGTCCTAGGCAACCCCAAAATAAAGTCCATAGAAATGTCAATCCAAGTTCTTCTTAAGAATAGCACGCAAAAGTGTTCCCAAAGTTCTGTTGACAACTTCAGTTTGTCCATCCGTTTGAGGATTACAAGTAGTAGAAAACAACAATTTTGTGCCAAGTTTAGCCCATAAAGTCTTCCAAAAGTAACTCAAGAATTTAACATCGCGACCAAAAACAATAGTCCTAGGCATGCCATGCAACCCTAACGACTTCTCTAAAGAACAAATCCGCAATGTTTGAAGCATCATCGGTTTTTATGACAAGCTATAAAATGTGCCATCTTAGAGAATCTATCCACAACAACAAAATAGAATCCCTCCCCTTCTTAGTCCTAGGCAACCCCAAAATAAAGTCCATAGAAATGTCAATCCAAGTTCTATTTAAGAATAGCACGCAAAAGTGTTCCCAAAGTTCTATTGACAACTTCAGTTTGTCCATCCGTTGAAGGATGACAAGTAGTAGAAAACAACAATTTGTGCCAAGTTTAGCCCATAAAGTCTTCCAAAAGTAACTCAAGAATTTAACATCGCGACCAGAAACAATAGTCCTAGGCATTGCCATGCAACCTAACGACTTCTCTAAAGAACAAATCCGCTATGTTTGAAGCATCATCGGTTTTATGACAAGCTATAAAATGTGCCATCTTAGAGAATCTATCCACAACAACAAAAATAGAATCCCTCCCCTTCTTAGTCCTAGGCAACCCCAAAATAAAGTCCATAGAAATGTCAATCCAAGTTCTATTTAAGAATAGCACGCAAAAGTGTTCCCAAAGTTCTATTGACAACTTCAGTTTGTCCATCCGTTTGAGGATGACAAGTAGTAGAAAACAACAATTTTGTGCCAAGTTTAGCCCATAAAGTATTCCAAAAGTAACTCAAGAATTTAACATCGCGACCAGAAACAATAGTCCTAGGCATGCTATGCAACCTAACGACTTCTCTAAAGAACAAATCCGCAATGTTTGAAGCATCATCGGTTTTATGACAAGCTATAAAATGTGCCATCTTAGAAAATCTATCCACAACAACAAAAATAGAATCCCTCCCCTTCTTAGTCCTAGGCAACCCCTAAAATAAAGTCCATACAAATGTCAATCCAAGTTCTATTTTAGAATAGCACGCAAAAGTGTTCCCAAAGTTCTATTGACAACTTCAGTTTGTCCATTCCGTTTGAGGATGACAAGTAGTAGAAAACAACAATTTTGTGCCAAGTTTATCCCATAAAGTCTTCCGAAAGTAACTCAAGAATTAACATCGCAACCAGAAACAATAGTTCTAGGCAAGCCATGCAACCTAACGACTTCTGCTAAAGAACAAATCCGCAATGTTTGAAGCATCATCGGTTTTATGACAAGCTATAAAATGTGCCATCTTTGAGAATCTATCCACAACAACAAAAATAGAATCCCTCCCTTCTTAGTCCTAGGCAACCCCAAATAAAGTACATAGAAATGTCAATACAATTTCTTTTTAAGAATAGCACGCAAAACTGTTCCCAAAGTTCTATTGACAACTTCAGTTTGTCCATCCGTTTGTAGGATGACAAGTAGTAGAAAACAACAATTTTGTGCAAAGTTTAGCCCATAAAGTCTTCCAAAAGTAACTCAAGAATTTAACATCGCGACCAGAAACAATAGTCCTAGGCATGCCATGCAACCTAACGACTTCTCTAAAGAACAAATCCGCAATGTTTGAAGCATCATCGGTTTTATGGCAAGCTATAAAATGTGCCATCTTAGAGAATTCTATCCACAACAACAAAAATAGAATCCCTCCCCTTCTTAGTCCTAGGCAACCCCAAAATAAAGTCTGTGACACCCCTGACCCGTAACAATAAAAATACGCAGCGGAAATAAATTTTTTTCTTTTAAAATATGGAAGGAGTTTCAAAATACATTTCTTTAAACATCTTTACAAAATAGAATACATGATCATTTAAAATGACATAACAAAATACAAAAACATCATTCCTATGATCATGCCCAACTCTTCCTTCCAACGGTTGTATGCATATGACCCCCAGTCCACAGTCAACGTCCCGGGCCACCACTCTGATCTGCATCACATGAAATAACTGAAATGAGAATAAATCTCAGCAAGTGGAACTCTACATAGCAATGATACATAGTATACTCTGTAAAACATAGCTTTGAAATCATAAATACCATCAACTCTGAACATGAATACTGTAGCAATAACTGTAGCAATAGCATATCAATAGATAGCAATACGATGGTATTCTCTTTTCTCTGGTTGGATTGATATCAATAGTATCTCTTCTCTGGTGCTAATATCCCTATCGATATAAACCGATAACTCTGAGGGATTAAAAGCCTATGGTCGATGATCATCTAATTGCATGCAATGCTCTGACTATGATTAATCAATCCAATAAAACATTTGAACTCTGAATAGCATTTAAAGCCGTCGTTCACAATCTCTTATTTTCTCTTTGTATTCCCTTTTAACAATAGTGAGACATAAATGCCTCCAATAGATAATCAATGGGATCAATACATAACAATGAATCAATTGAAGGGAATATCACTTTAAAATCTTTTGAAACACAATACATATAACATCATGTGAGCACAAGGGATGAAAATTCCACTTACAACCCAATAGAACACCTCAAACTAGCTCTTGGTTCACCACCTACAACAATAATCCATAAACAACACCAAAATCAACTCTATATCCAAAAATACAAGTTAAATAATCCATTAACCAACAAAACATCAAACCTAAGTAAACTCTTAACTCACAACCTTAATAGAATCGCACCAAAAACTTACCTAAGCTTCCTAGCACCAAGGAGAACGTCGATCTCAAGTCGAAAATCCAAACAAATCCAAGAATCAAAGGTAGGAAGCAAAAGAAATGGATGAAAACCCTTGTTCTATAGAGGAAATCTCGAAATGAAGGGGAAAGATGAGGATAAGGTATGGCCAACAACTCCAAAAAGTAACTTAAAAACTCGCCCATACCTATACCGCGGGGTGCGACAACACTCGGGCCGCGGGTGGTACGGGTGAGCTCTCGGCACAACAAAATAATCCATGCACGATGACCGCGGGTGCGCCATGCCTTCGACCAAACAAACATTTCCTGGACCACTAAGACCGCGGGTGCGGTGCTACAATTACCGCGGGTGGGTGCGGTGTTGCTTACACTGCGCGGGTGCGGTGATGCCACGGTCTTCCAAAACCAAATGATGAATTAGTACATCGCGGGGGCACTCCTCTAAGAGCGCGGGTGCACTCTTGCTACGGCAATGAACAGTACTAAATCAACTAAAATCGATCCGAAACACTGAAACGAACGATCAACACCAGCTAACACCTCAATAAAACAATAACCAATAATACTATGGTCCAAAACACAACTCTAAACATCTAATCACAAAACCCAAATAACATACGAAACTTAAATCGTACCGTACACCGGGCTCGGCTATTACAATCTCCCCTCCTTAGAGGAATTTCGTCCGCGAAATTGACGTCACTACACGAACAACTCAGGATACCTCTCTCTCATCTCAACCTCTGGTTCCCACGTAGCCTCTTCTATCAAATGATTCCTCCAAAGGACTTTAACAATGCCGATTTCTTTGTTGCTCAAAACTCTAACTCTGCGATCCAAAATCTGAATCGGAATCTCTTGGTATGCCAAATTCGGGGTCAAGTCCAATGGCTCGTGGCGAAGAACATGGGAAAGATTTCTCAATATACTCTCCTGAGCATCGAAACATGAAACACATAGTGAACTCTGTCAAAGGCAACATAGAATCCCAGCTACCTGGATAATCGATAGTACAAGCTCTGAGCATATCCTCTAGAATCTGAATGACTCTCTCTGATTGACCGTCGCTCTGAGGGTGATAAGCTGTACTAAATGCTAACCGCGAACCCATAGCTCTATGCAAACTCTTCCAAAACTCTGAAGGAACACAAATACAACCTCTAAGGGTCACCAAACCATCACCATACACTCTAAACTCTAAGGTAACTCTCTCCTCTGCTCTAGCTCTCATCTCTATCAACTGAACCACGACAGTCTGTTCTCTACGGATCATGTCCGCCAATGTAGCCCTAATAACCAACGCTGATAAACGAGCAATGATTCCAGGGACCATCAAAGCAATCACAACTCCCTATCTCTGTCCGGAGGCAAACCCGGCACATCAAGCTCAAACACATCAACAAACTCTATCACCACATCAATAACACCAATATTCAACTTAACCATACTATCCACATCAACAATAAAAGCCAAAAACCCAACACAACCTCTACACAGCAATCTCTCAACCTCAAAACAAGAAGTAAAAGGAAGGACCAGCGAAAGTACCTGCACTGGCGAGCATACCTCCCCTATCGCCATCATCTTTCTTGGTCAACGAAAAGATACGTCCCTGCACTCTCTCTTGACTAGCTCCCTGAGGACAATCTCTGGCAACGTGGCCTGCCGTGCCACAACGATAACAAGTATGAGTGCCATATCTGCACTCTCCCCAATGATGTCTGCCGCACTTGGGACACAATGGCTTCTCGGGATTAGATGGGACTGTCGGTGGGTCTAGGACTCAGATCCATCTTGTCTTTCCCTTTGAATCGATCTCCACCTTGCTGACTCGAACTCTGGCTCCTTTGAGCACTAGCCTGATGTCTCGCTTGCCTCTCCCGGGCAATGTCCTTCTCGTCCTGCTCGGCCAACAATGCCTTGGACACAATCTCCTTGAAAGTCACAGCCTTGGACATGTTGATATCTCTACGAATCTCTGCTCTAAGGCCTCGAATGAAATGAGCGCCTTTATCTCTGTCATTGGATGCAATGTAAGGAGCAAATATGCAAACCCTCCTCAAACTTCAGGATATACTCACCAACATCCATGCTCCCCTGTCGAAGCTCCAAGAACTCCGTAACCTTCCTCGCTCGAAGTGCGTCGGGGAAATACTTGTCGTAGAACAGGTCAGTGAACTCTGACCACTTCAGTGTCGAGACATCAACTCCAACTCTGGTCGCATTCCACCAAATTCGAGCAGCTTTAACCAACATGAATACAGCACAGCTGATACGGTCTCTATCCTCATAGTGGAGATGATCGAAGATCGCCTCTAAAGCCTTGACCCACTCAACTGCAGCTAAAGGATCGGTGGTCCCTGAAAACTCTGGCGGATCCATCCTCTTAAAAGCAGAAAATATGGCATCAGTGCCAACAACCTGAGCAAACCTGCCCCTCTACCCTGACCTCTGCCCTGACCTGCTCCTTGCAATCGGAGCAATTGCTGGATCTGCTCGCTATGGACCTTGGCCTGCTCTCTCAGTAACTTGCCGAACTCGTCGACAAACTCTCGAGGAAGAACTATCCTCACCCTCTACTGCTTTCCTCTTAGGTGGCATCCTCTACTCTACAATGTGCTCACAAAAGACATATCCAATATATAACAACGGATAGAGGCAAGAAAACATACCCGGACAGTTGAAAGTAGACGAAGTCATATGCATTGGTCCGAAGAACACCGCTCTGATACCACTAAATGTGACACCCCTGACCCGTAACAATAAAAAATACGCAGCGGAATAAATTTTTTCTTAAATATGGAAGGAGTTTCAAAATACATTTCTTTAAAATCTTTACAAAATAGTAATACATGATCATTTAAAATGACATACAAATACAAAAACAATCATTTCCATGATCATTGCCAAACTCTTCTTCCAACGGTGTATGCATATTGACCCCCATCCATTGTGGGGACCCGGACCGCTAATCAAGATCTTAATCATCATCGGGACTAATTAATCAATTAATAACAGGGTCTAAAAATTTTTTAAAATACATAGCGGAAACGTAATGTAATTTACTCAAATTACATATTAAACATGAATATACATCTCAGTATAAAGTACAAGTCCTGTATAACATACATCTAATTCAAAACTAGGTTCAACTACTACAATCAAGTAATAAACCTATCTATATCCAAGTCCGGAATCACCACTCTAATCTCGATCTTTCTTCACCTCTGTGACCCTGAACCCTGCCCCACCTGTTGTCATGCACACATACAAAACAAGACAACAGCCGAATAACTCCGGTGAGAGTATAAATATCCCAGTATAAACAATGTAAACATGCAATCATATACAAACATATATAAAAGCATATAAGCAATAATCATAACATGTATCAAATCAGAATATGAAGCAATATCAAGAATAACTCTTATTCTAACAGGTACCATTATCAGGAACATAATCGACATCAAATAATATAAATCAATACCAAGCAATGAATCACACTCAGACTCAAACTCAACTCAAACAACGCGTCGTTTCAGACTCGACTCAACCCTAACCTAGGGATTCGATGTCGGGGCGAAACAGCCACAGAATTGACGAATCAGTCAAGATTTAAGCGAATCAGCCAATAGCTAGGCGAAACAGCCGATAGCTAGACGAATCAGTCACTAGATAGACGAATCAGTCAATAGATAGACGAATCAGTCAATAAATAAGCGAATCAGCCAATAGCTAAGCGAACAAGCCGATAGCTAGACGAATCAGTCGGTGACTAGGCGAATCAGCCAATGACTAAACGAATCAGCAGTCAACACATGCAATAGCTATGAATCAATAGACTACACACATCAATCTCAACAATTACAAAAATCAATGTAATAAACTAAGTATGTGATTTAGGGAGACTGGAGTCAAACCACACTCGAGTTGTGCAATCCCAACACAACATTAATTTATACCTTTCTTGTTGTCGCTCTGATACAATCGAAGTCTTGATTCAACGTCTGTCACTGTCAATGTCTCGTAGTAGCCTGCGTTGCTAGGAACACGGTGCCGTACTCGGATTCAAGTTTGGACGGACGGATCGAAATATAAAGGCGTAAGGATTTCTGCGAAGTTCTCTTGGTTCCTTTTCTAAAACTCTGAAGGAATAATGACAATTCGTATGTATATATATATATATATATACATCCAACGTACATGCAAAACGCCGAGTGGCACATCCTTCACGCGCCACGCCTCGCGCTCGAGCGGTAAGAAAATACCGCTCGGGCGTGAGCTCGGCGCTCGGGCGGTGACAATCTGCCGCCCGGGCGCGAGGCTCTCTGTCCGGATGCTCCTCCATTGGCGCTCGAGCGGTACTATTCTACCGCTCGGGCGCCACCTCTTCTGCCCGAGACTCTTCTTTGTTGAACATTGGCGCTCGGGCGGTCTCTTTCTACCGCTCGGCGCCACCGGTTCTGCCCAAACATTACATAACTCATATGTTTTAACCAATTTGGTTCCGGAGTGGTATAACTATACTCATATTCGTTCATCATCAATAAATCATCTCAGATTACGTTAATCATCTCAGATTATGTTAATCCAATTCTTGGGCATTACATTTCTCCCCCTCTTAGATCTGAGTTCGTCCTCGAACTCGCAAGTAATCAATTCAGATATATCAGAAGAAATGTATATAGAGTTTAAATTAAAACTCATCTCAGTGAATCTGTTCTGAAATTTCAATCGCATATCAAATGCTATTGTTAAGAATAGCTCTGATAAAATCAATCTCGCAATACTGGTTATACCACATCTGTATATACCCAACTCACAGTTCGTAACAGTTCATCACCATCGGCTGTTATTAAGTCTGTTTATCTTAATCAAAGATATATCCGATCTTTGGTCTCAAATACCAACAGTCATCATCCGACGTTGGCATATTCAATCTGTTTATCATGAGCTATTTTCATTTTCTTTTGAATTAGCTTCATCTTTTCAGTCATATCTCTGATCATGTCCGGTCCAATCTCAGGAATCTCAGAGATATCATCTCGATAAAGAGAGGATTCATATATCTTTCCGTACAACGCTTCGAAGAAGCGATTTCAATACTCGTCTGAGATCTGTTGTTGCACGACAATTCACAAATGGCAATGAATCATGTCAATTAGTGCTACAATCTAGCACTACAGTTCCTGGATATTCTCCAGTATTCGGATAATTCGCTCTGATTATCCGTCAATCTATAGACGATAGATGAAAGAGTTCGTGATCTATTCTGCCAAAATACAAAATCAACCAAAAAATCATGGTATGATATCGTCAATTTAGGCATTCAGTGCAGCCTAATTACTCTTCTGATACATTCTATGGTGGCATTCTGATCTTTCTGACCACTTCTCTGACATCAATCGGTGTCATTTGATCATGTTTGTACATTCTCTAGTACAAACTGATAGATATAGATTGAACAATCTGTCCATCTTAATCATATCATATTATAATCTGTAAAAATGACGGTAATTTCATTACGAAGACTATAGAAATGTACTCCCATTTCTATTTAGAACTATACAATTCTGTAATAAATCTTCTGAGTTCTATCTTTCTATCTTTTCTGTTAGCGATTTAGACATATCAGTACAATTTCTGCCAACATTTCAATACATTTCTGTATAACTGATCTCATATGTCTATATCACAACTATCTGTTCGAATACAATACAGTCTCAATCATCAGACTGAACACTGAATCCATGACTGTAAGCTTCTGACAATATCTGTTCTTTCTGATTCGAACTATTTGATATACACAAATCAGTTAATAACATAAATTAAAGAGAAAATACCTACCTGGTATTCGGCTCTAATTATCACTATCAAGCTTTGCTGTACAATTCTGACACATCTGATATCACAGAATAATCAATCTCATACAATACAGTATTACTTGCCTGGTATTCTGATCGACACTCTGTTCTGACTATCGATATTGAGTTCAAAACATTCTAATCAGCGTTTTGAACTGCTAACGTTTCAAAATCAGCTCTGGTTCAGACGGTACAATATAATCTTCATTGTCTATAATCCGTCTCAACCACGTGTTCAGAATAACATCAATATTCATTCAGATTCAAAACATGCTAAATTCATAAATCGTAACTGTCTGTCACTGATTTCAACCTTAGCTGACTAATCACGGTTTAACTCTGTTAAAATCACCAAATATATCATCTTCAGATATAACACATCCTGAATGCAATCTGTCTCAATCAGGATTCAAAATTCAACAATTTCTAATATCAGTTCAAGGCTAAAATTAATCTCTCTGATTGGAATCAGATCTGAAGTCTTATCAGAGAAAACATCAATAACTTTCATATCATTGGTGAATCAGCCAATGATAGACTCAATTTCAGTAAATCAACTGAATACATAAGGAGTCACTCTGCTCCTTTCTGTAATAATCGAGTCATAGTTAGTACGAATATCAAATGAATTCACAATCTAGAATCCTTATCATACAATATTCATCTCTTGGTCATCTCAGGTCTGATTCTTACCATCTTCTGGAACTAATCTAGGGTAGCTCTGTACTTTGTCGGCATATCAATATCAGTAATGCAGTCCAAAATCAGATACATTAGTACAATACCCTCTACCACACGATCTAACTCGATCTCATTCTCATCTTACTGTAGTATATAAGATCTAACAGAAATCACTGATACAAGATCTTTTCCCAAAGGAAAAGAAACAAATACTACAGTAAATAAGGACTCAACAGATAATGCATACATCAATGCAATTCTTTTCAGAAATAATAGTAAATGAAGCAGTGGTATCCCTCAATACACATGCAGGAAATCAAACAAATCAGTTACTGCACATCATCATCTGGTGCTTCCTGAGCCTGCTCCCGGTCAAAGCAAATACTCTGGCCTGCTGTCTAGGAGGCTGGCCAACTGTCTGGCTTCCTCTTGGCCTCTGCTGTGACTGAGATGGTGCTGGCTGAAATGAATGAACAGCAGCTGATCGTCTACTTCCCTGTGCCGCTGATCCAGATGATTCGGCTCCCTGAAATCTTTGGGAACCCCTCTGTGGACACACTCTAGAAAAATGTCCCTGTTGTTTGCAGAAGTGGCAGCTACCAAGTACTCCTTGGCACTGTTCAGTGGAATGTCTCCCTCCACAATTTCCACAGTAAGCCCCGATATAACTTTGTTGGGGACCACTGGAACTAGAAGAACTGCCGCCTGACTTCTTAAACTGCTTTCCTCTAGCCTTCAGAAAGTATTCTTTCACCACTACTATCACTCTCAAATCTGGGAGGTGGTTGCGGTGGTCTCCACTCTTGAGGAACAAATGCAGCTCCTCTCTGCCTTATCAGGCCCGCTTCAGCGCCCTTTGCTCTATTCATAGGCATCAGCAGAGTTATTCGGTCGCCCTGTGTTCACCAATGTAAAAATATCAGGATTCAAGCCATTGATGAACTGATCAGCCACGGCTTCATCATTATCAGCCACATGTGGAGCAAACTTCAACAAGGTAGAGAACTTGGTCACATATTCTTCAATGTTCAGCTGACCCTGTCTCAAATTGGCAAACTCCGCCCCCTTGTCTTTTCTGTACGATATTGGGAAAAATCTCTGATAAAACTCAGTTTTAAATACATCCCAAGTAATAATCGTACCTCGTTGCTCCAAGGCCCTCTTCATTGTAAACCCACCAGCTTTGTGCAACATCAAGCAACTGGTGCCCAATCAAGTTAATCCGGCGCTCATCACTGTACTCCAGTGAATCAAACAGCAACTCAATGCTACCTAACCAACTCTCACACTCGACTGATGTCTCAGTAACCCGTCAGAGTGGGGTGTTTGAATGACTGAAACCTCTTCAGCAAGGTTTCCAGTGAGTCGGTGTTACATCCATGGGAGGGATTTGATGTACTACCCTGTTCTGGTATTCTTCTGGGAGGCATATCTGAAACCTCAAAAGGATTAGTAACCCAATCCAACACATCTGTTTCAATTCAATCCCCCTCCTGATCATCTTACTGCTGATCGAGAATCAGTTAGATTCATGCCCAATATACATATCACAAAATCGAATCAGATAAGTCAAGTAACATGTATTATATAAAGCAGTAAAGCATGCTAGTCATCACAAGCAAGGAAAGAAAATTCAATCTACCCCGCTCACTAGCCTCTTCTATCTCAATCTAAGGATCTATCGCTCTGATACCACCTGTTGTGGGGACCCGGACGCTAATCAAGATCTTAATCATCATCGGGACTAATTAATCAATTATAAACAGGGTCTAAAATTTTTTTAAAATACATAGCGGAAACGTAATGTAATTTACTCAAATTACATATTAAACATGAATATACATCTCAGTATAAAGTACAAGTCCTGTATAACATGACATCTAATTCAAAACTAGGTTCAACTACTACAATCAAGTAATAAAACCTATCTATATCCAAGTCCGGAATCACCACTCTAATCTCGATCTTTCTTCACCTATGTGACCCTGAACCTGTCCCACCTGTTGTCATGCACACATACAAAACAGACACAGCCGGATAACTCCGGTGAGATATAAATATCCCAGTATAAACAATGTAAACATGCAATCATATACAAACATATATAAAAGCATATAAGCAATAATCATAACATGTATCAAATCAGAACATGAAGCAATATCAAGAATAACTCTTATTCTAAACAGGTACCATTATCAGGAACATAATCAACATCAAATAATATAAATCAATACCAAGCAATGAATCACACTCAGACTCAAACTCAACTCAAACAACGCGTCGTTCAGACTCGACTCGACTCAACCCTAACCTAGGGATTCGATGTCTGGGCGAAACAGCCACAGAATTGACGAATCAGTCAAGATTTAAGCGAATCAGCCAATAGCTAGGCGAAACAGCCGATAGCTAGACGAATCAGTCACTAGATAGACGAATCAGTCAATAGATAGACGAATCAGTCAATAAATAAGCGAATCAACCAATAGCTAGGCGAACACAGCCGATAGCTAGACGAATCAGTCGGTGACTAGGTGAATCAGCCAATGACTAAACGAATCAGCAGTCAACACATGCAATAGCTATGAATCAATAGACTACACACATCAATCTCAACAATTACAAAAATCATGTAAGAAACTAAGTATGTGATTTAGGGAGACTCGAGTCAAACCACACTCGAGTTGTGCAATCCCAACACAACATTAATTTATACCTTTCTTGTTGTCGCTCTGATACAATCGAAGTCTTGATTCAACATCTGTCACTGTTCAATGTCTCGTAGTAGCCTGCAGTGCTAGGAACACGGTGCCGTACTCGGATTCAAGTTTGGACGGACGGATCGAAATATAAAGGCGTAAGGATTTCTGCGAAGTCTCTTGGTTCCTTTTCTAAAACTCTGAAGGAATAATGACAAATTCGTATGTTATATATATATATACATCCACGTACATGCAAAACGCCCGAGTGGCACATCCTTCACGCGCCACGCCTCGCGCTCGAGCGGTAAGAAAATACCGCTCGGGCGCGAGCTCGGCGCTCGGGCGGTGACAATCTGCCGCCCGGGCGCGAGGCTCTCTGTTCGGATGCTCCTCCATTGGCGCTCGAGCGGTACTATTCTACCGCTCGGGCGCCACCTCTTCTTGCCCGAGAACTCTTCTTTGTTGAACATTGGCGCTCGGGCGGTCTCTTTCTACCGCTCGGGCGCCACCGGTTCTGCCCAAACATTACATAACTCATATGTTTTAACCAATTTGGTTCCGGAGTGGTCTAACTATACTCATATTCGTTCATCATCAATAAATCATCTCAGATTACGTTAATCATCTCAGATTATGTTAATCCAATTCTTGGGCATTACACGATCACTGTCCTGGTCGGTCACTCTTATCTGCACCACATGAAAATAACTGAAATGAGAATAAATCTCAGCAAGTGGAACTCTTACTAGCAATGATACATAGTGTACTCTGTAAAACATGACTTTGAAATCATAAATACCATCAACTCTGAAACATGAATACTGTAGCAATAACTGTAGCAATAGCATATCAATAAGATAGCAATAAATGGTATTCTCTTTTCTCTGGTTGGATTGATATCAATAGTATCTCTGCTCTGGTGCTAATATCCCTATCGATATAAACCGATAACTCTGAGGGATAAAAGGCCTATGGTCGTTGATCAACTAATTGCATGCAATGCTCTGGCTATATATTTTATCAATCCAATAGAAACATTTGAACTCTGAATAGCATTTAAAGCCGTCATTTCACAATCTCATATTTTCTTTTGTATTCCCTTTTTAACATAGTGAGACATAAATGCCTCCAATAGATATCAATGGGATCAATACATAACAATGAATCAATTGAAGGGAATATCAATTAAAATCTTTAAAACAACAATACATATAACATCATGTGAGCAAAGGGATGAAATTCCACTTACAACCAATAGAACACCTCCAAACTATACTCTTGGTACACCACCTACAAAAATAATCCATAAACAACACCAAAATCAACTCTATATCCAAAAATACAAGTTAAATAATCCATTAAACCAACAAAACATCAAACCTAAGTCAACTCTTAACTCATAACCTTAATAGAATCGCACCAAAAACTTACCTAAGCTTCCTAGCACCAAGGAGAAACGTCGATCTCAAGTCGAATCGTCAAAAAGAAGCTTGGATTGAAGATAGGAAATGAAAAAAATGGTAGAAAACCCTTGGAACTAGAGAGGAAATCTCGAAAATGAAGAGAAGATAAGGTAGAAATGAAGTCAACTCAATCAAAAAGGTACTAAATAATCTCGCCATACCTATACCGCGGGTGCGACAACACAAAGGGCCGCGGGTGCGCTAAGCTCACGGCACAACAAAATAAATTCCATGCACGATGACCGCGGGTGCGGTGCTACAATTACCGCGGGTGCGGTCTCACCGCGGGTGCGGTGCTTACACTGCCGCGGGTGCGGTGATGCCACGGCCTTCCAAAACCAAAATGATGAATAGTACAACCGCAGGGGCACTCCTCTAAGAGCGCGGGTGCACTCATGCTACAGCAATGACCAAAATCAACGCAACTAAAATCGATCCGAAACTCTGAAACGAACAACTAACAACTTCTAACACCTCAATAACAATAATAACCAATAATACTATAGCCAAAACACAATTCTAAACATCTAATTACATAACCCAAATAACATACCGAAACTTAAATCGTACCGTACTCCGGGCTCGGCTATTACAGAAAACTTCAGTTTGTCCATCCGTTTGAGGATGACAAGTAGTAGAAATCAACAATTTTGTACCAAGTTTAGCCGATAAAGTCTTCCAAAAGTAACTAAATATTTAACATCGCGACCAGAAATAATAGTCCTAGGCATGCCATGCAACCTAGCGACTTCTCTAAAGAACAAATCCGCAATGTTTGAAGCATCATCGGTTTTAATGACAAGCTATAAAATGTGTCATCTTAGAGAATCTATCCACAACAACCAAAATAGAATCATCTCCTTCTTAGTCCTCGGCAACCCCAAAATAAGTCCATCAAAATGTCATACAAGTTCTTTTAAGAATAGCACGCAAAAGTGTTCCAAAAGTTCTATTGAAAACTTCAGTTTGTCCATCCGTTGAGGATACAAGTAGTAGAAAACAACAATTTTGTGCCAAGTTTAGCCCATAAAGTCTTCCAAAAGTAACTCAAGAATTTAACATCGCGACAGAAACAATAGTCCTAGGCATGCCATGCAACCTAACGACTTCTCTAAAGAAAAAATCCGCAATGTTTTAAGCATACATCGATTTTATAACAAGCTATAAAATGTGCCATCTTAGAGAATCTGTTGGGGACCCGGACGCTAATCATGTTTCTTAATCGTTATGGGACTAAATCAATTATAATAAACAGTGTCAAAATTAATTTTTTTTTTTTAAATGCGGAAGGTAATGGAATCCAACTACTATACATATCAGTATAAAAGTATCACTCTGATAAAATATACAATCATACATGCTCAGGTTCAACAACTACAATCAAGTGTTTAAACCCTAGCTCTAGTCCAAGTCCGTATCACCACTCTCTAATCTCAGTCTGTCTTCATCTCTGTGACCCTGTACCTGTCCCACCTGTTGTCATGCACACATACAAACAAGACAACAGCCAGATAACTCCGGTGAGATATAAATATCCCAGTATAACAATGTATTAAATGCAATCTATAAAATATATATTAAAAGCATAAACAAACATCGAAGCATGTATCTAATCTGACTACATGAATCAATGACTCGTGATCTAATCTTATCTTATCTCAAATCTAGGGATCCCAATCTAATTTAGACTTTGGTATGCTGTATCGAATGTGTCCTGAGATAGACGTCGATCTACATCTGAAGCTCTTCGATACACCGTAAGTGTAGAGTCTTATCGGTTCTGAGAAAGACTCGGCGGTTCTGCCCTAGCTAGGCTGTCTGCCCTAGACTCAGACTCTGACTCTGTTCTAAGTCAATACATGCACATATCAATCTGATAATCTGCAAATATCAATGCAATAAGTAAAGTATGTGATTTAGGGAAACTCAAGTCAAACCTAACTCGGTTGTGCAATCCCGAATCAACATTTATTTATACCTTTCTTGCTGTCTTTCTGAATCTGTCGAAGTCTCGAACACAAGGTCTGTCAATACTCAATCTGGCAATGACATATCAATATATTCTGTATCAATATTCTAATCAAATCACAACATCTCTGTTTTATCAAATTCTGACGGTACAACCGTACAATCTTGCGATACCGGCGATACCAAACCAGTATATACCAGGTTCTAATAATTTATCATCAATCCCTGTACAAATCTGATATCACATCTCATTCAATTTCATTCTGAAACTCATAACAATTCCATATTCAGTCTCGTTTCTTAATCTGACTTCGATTCTACGCTGTCTAACATGTCAAGAACAACATATATGACGTGTACTCAATTCTAACAACATCATAATTTCACAACATGTTAAAACGTAGTAAAACTTATCTCCAGTTGTAGCCTACGTTGCTAGGAATACGTACCGAAGTCGGATTCTAAATCAGACGGTCGGAGTGCTCGCAAATTAAAATCTAGAATCAAAGTTCACGAGTTTCCCTCACTTTTCGATTTCTTCTTTGATCCCTAACGATTAGTAGTTATATATATATATATATATATAGTATAGATATATATATATAGATCTATATATATATATATACACAAACGTTTCATGCAAAGCCACCCGTCCAATTCTCCTTCTGCATGTCCTCGCGCTCGAGCGGTGGTAATTTACCGCTCGAGCGCGGCCCTCACTGTTTCAGCACTTTCAAATTGTGCCCTTGGCGCTCGGGCGGTCAAAAACTACCGCCCGGGCGCCAACTCTTCTGCCCGGACATAATTTTATGAACAACTGGCGCTCGGGCGGTCATAACACTACCGCTCTGGGCGCCAGACTTTCTGTCCTCAAGTTATGTAATTTCTATGTATGGCCCGATTGTCTTGTAATAGCCCTTTAATAATCACATTAACTTAGTACTCCATACTTGTTTCGATTAAAAATCTATAATCGTAATTTAACATGATATAAAATCTTGGGCATTACATTTCTCCCCTACTAAGATATGATTCGTCCTCGAAATCACAAGCATAATCATATCAACAAGGAGTATTTACAGAACTATATTAGAATTTTACATCATCGAAACAACTCTGGGAATTCTTGTCTCATATCTGATTCAGTTTCCCAAGTTTGCTTCTTCTACACCATGACGAGTCCATTGCACTTCACAAGTGGAATCATCTTCGTTCTGAGCTGTTTTTCTTTACGATCAATGATCTGAATCGGTTTTTCAATATAGCTCAGAGATTCATCAAGCTCGGCCTCGTCTGGTTGTATAGCATGTGAAGCATCAGGAAGGTATTTCCTTAATAACGATACATGAAAAACATCATGTATTCCGGATAATGAAGGCGGTAAGGCGAGTCGATAGGCACGATCTCCTATTTTCTCGAGAATCTCATAAGGCCCGATGTATCGAGGAGATAATTTTCCTTTCTTGCCAAATCTGACAACTCCTCTGAAAGGTGAAATCTTCAAAATACTCGGTCTCCTACGTCAAATACCAATGGTCTACGTCGAACATTGGCATATTTGGCCTGTCTGTCTTGTGCTGCCTTCATTCTCTTTCTAATTAGCTTCACTTTTTCTGTCATATCTCAGATCATATCTGGTCCAGTTTCAGGCACTTCAGAGATATCATCCCAATAGAGAGGGGATCTACACTTCTTTCCGTACAACGCTTCAAAAGGAGCCATCTCAATACTCGTCTGATAGCTGTTGTTGTACGAAAATTCACAAAAAGGCAATGCATCTTGCCAATTAGTGCTAAAATCTAGCACTACTGCTCTCAGCATATCCTCCAGTGTCTGGATAGTCCGCTCTGACTGTCCGTCGGTCTGTGGATGATATGCGGTACTCAGATGTAACTTCGTACCGAGAGCCTGCTGCAAACTCTGCCAGAAGTGCGAAGTAAATCGAGGATCACGATCTGATATGATTGACTTCGGCACTCCATGCAATCTGACCACTTCTCTGACATAGATCTCTGCCATCTGGTCAAATCTGTACGTCATCTTGTACGGTATAAAACATGCAGATTTGGTCAATCTGTCAATCACGACCCAAATCGCATCACAACCTCGGGAGGAACGCGGCAACTGCGTCACAAAGTCCGTGGAAATGTGATCCCATTTCCATTCAGGAATGGACAAACTCTGTAATAATCCTCCGGGTTTCTTTCTTTCTGCTTTCACCTGTTGGTAATTCAGACATTTGGAAACAAATTCGGCAATGTCAGTCTTCATTTGTTTCCACCAGAACTGTCTTTTCAAATCGTTATACATCTTTCTGCCACCAGGATGAATACTGAATCGACTGTTGTGCGCTTCTGACAGTATCTGTCGTCTCAAATCTGAAACATTCGGCACAACCAGACGATTATTCACATACAAAATGTTATCACGTACCTGATACTCTGATCGATGTCCTGCTCTAACCATCGATACTGATTTTTGTACATTCTGATCACCTCTCTGAGCTGCCTTAATTCTCATAATCAGCTCTGGTTCTACTTGCACCGTATAAAGTCTCAATGGTCTATAATCTGTTTCAAATTCTAATCCAGACAAACAGCAGTCTTCTATCAAATTTGAAACACCAATCGTCGATAAGTGTAACGACCCATTACAGGCCCAGTGGACCGCCCATACGGCCCACTGCCCCGATCGACCCAAGGCTATCCCGATCTTGGGGTCCCTCTATGGGGCCTTGTCCCTCACGGGCTTTCCATAGGCGTCGTACGGGTTACTCATAGGATCTCCCCCTCCCTACCAAGGGGTTTCTTTCGCCTCCCCAGGAATCGATCCCATGACCTATAGGATAAGTACATAGAGTCTTGAAACCTGGTACCAATTGAGCTATGTACCAATTGAGCTATGTACAGGAGCCATAGCTCAATTGGTACCAGGTTTCAAGACTCTATGTACTTATCCTATAGGTCATGGGATCGATTCCTGGGGAGGCGAAAGAAACCCCTTGGTAGGGAGGGGGAGATCCTATGAGTAACCCGTACGACGCCTATGGAAAGCCCGTGAGGGACAAGGCCCCATAGAGGGACCCCAAGATCGGGATAGCCTTGGGTCGATCGGGGCAGTGGGCCGTATGGGCGGTCCACTGGGCCTGTAATGGGTCGTTACAATAAGGATAAAGAACATACCTTTCGACTTAGTGCATCAGCTGCTGCGTTAGACTTTCCTGGATAGTATTTGATTTCACAATCAAAATCTTTAAGCAAATCAAGCCATCTTCGCTGTCTCATATTCAATTCAGATTGTGAAAACAGATATTTCAAACTCTTATGATCAGAATATATCTCAAACTTTTCACCATAAGATAGTGTCGCCATATCTTTAATGCAAAGACAATGGCTGCCAATTCTAGGTCATGAATTGGATAACGAGTCTCATGTGGTTTAAGCTGTCTTGAGGCATAGGCAATAACATGCCCTCGTTGCATCATCACACATCCCAACCCTCTGTGAGAAGCGTCGCAATAAACCACAAAATCACCAGTACCGGAGGGAATAGTCAACACCGGTGCACTGGTCAACCTCTTCTTCAACTCCAGAAAATTGGTCTCACATTCTTCAGACCAAACAAATGGAGCAAGTTTCTGAGTCAGCTGAGTAATTGATTTAGCTATACTCGAGAAATCTTTAATGAAACGACGGTAGTATCCCGCTAAACCCATAAAACTGCGAATTTCGGGCACGGACGCCGGTCTTGGCCAAGAAATCACGGCTTCCACTTTACTGGGATCAACTGATATACCATCTCCAGATATAATATGACCCAGAAATACTACCTTTCTTAGCCAAAACTCACATTTCGACAGTTTAGCATGTAACTTCTCAGCCCTTAGAATTTGCAACACAGTTCTTAAATGCTCAGCATGCTCACTCATATTCTTTGAATAAATCAAAATATCATCGATGAAAATAATCACAAAATCATCGAGATATTTCTGGAAGATACGGTTCATCAATCCCATGAATACAGCTGGAGCATTCGTCAGACCAAACGGCATGACAATAAATTCATAGTGCCCATACCTGGTTCTGAATGCTGTCTTTGAGATATCAGAATCTCTGACTCTCAGCTGATGATATCCCGATCTCAAATCGATCTTAGAATATACTGAAGAACCCTGCAACTGATCGAATAAATCATCTATACGAGGCAAAGGATATTTATTCTTTACCGTTTCCTTGTTCAGTTGTCGATAGTCGATGCAGAGTCTCATCGAACCATCTTTCTTCCTTACAAACAATACTGGAGCACCCCAAGGAGACACACTCGGTCTGATGTACCCCTTGGCCAGTAAATGTGGGGACCCGGATGCTAATCAAGTTCTTAATCATATTTGGGACTAATTAATTAATTATAAAACATGGTCAAAATTTTTTTTTAAAATGCGGAACGTAGTGAAATTAAACCATATATACATATCAGTATATAAATACAAGTCCTGTATTACAACACATTTATTCAAACTAGGGTTTGACAACTACTATCAAGTGTTCAACCCTATCTCTAGTCCAAGTCCGGTGCCACCACTCTAATCACGATCTAGCTCTTCATCTCCTCGACCCTGGACCTGTCCCACCTGTTGTCAAGTACACATACAGACATGACAACAGCCGGATATACCGGTGAGATTATAATCCCAGTATAAATCAACGAAACATGCAATCATATAAACAATATAAATCATGTAATCAGGTAACACATATATGGATCAAAATCTGAAACATAAACAATATCAAATCAAACTGTCGACGTCAATCATAAGTCAGACTAGACTCAATCCTAGTCTAGGGATCCCGGTTTCCAGATGTTGGCATGTGTATATCGACTAACAGTGATAGAAAAGACTCCAGTTCTATCCACGCGATATGGTATCGATCAACAGTAATAGAAAGACTCCAGTTCTATTCACATCGATACGGTATCGATCACCAGTAATAGAGGAAGCTGTTATTCTATCCACATCAATATAGTACCGATTAACAGTAATAGAAGCAACTCTAATTCTATCCACATCGATATGACATCGATTAACAGTAATAGAAGAGCTACAATCTATCCACATCGATACAATACTGATTAACAGTAATAGAAAAAGCCACCATCCTATCCACATCGATAGCCAAACATCCAGTGACAAACTTTGGCACATCCGCCAATACACCATCTTATGACATCGTGCAATGTGCCCGTGGTGATCCCACCACTAACGGCACTTCTGTCATAAGATGACTCCTCTAATACCTGCTATCTAAAGTCAAGAGAACAAGTATATAAATCAATCAATGCAAATATCAATGCAATAAAGTAAAGTATGTGATTTAGGGAAACACAAGTCTAAACCGACTCAAGTTCATCTCCCAATACCACATTGACTTATACCTCTCTTTCGTCGGTTCCTGGCTCAGTCGATATCCTGAACTCACAATCTGTCTGGTACTGACAATATCAATAATCTCATATCAATATACCAGTCAATTCCATAACAATCTGATCAATCTGGATTAATTCAAAATTGACGGCATAACTGTACAATCTCAATATTCCCGTCAATACAATATTACCAGATTATAGTTACAATCTATAACCCATATCCAATACATTCTATAATCAATCCATAATCCAAATCTGTCTGATATCAACTGATTATAATCCGAAATTCATAAAAATTCCATAATCAGTCTATTTCTTAATCTGACTTCGATTTTACGATGTCTAACATGTCAAGAACATCATATATGAATCCTATTTAATTCTGACATAGCATAATTTCAAAGCATGTCAAAACGTAGCAAAACTTACGTCAAAGTGTAGTCTACGTCGATAGGATCACAGTACCGAAGTCGGATTATAATTCAGACGGACGGATTGATCACACGATTGAATTTAAGATCAATTTCCAAAACTTCTCTCGATTTCTCAATTCTTATTTATGAGAGAAATGAATTGCAATGTATATATATATATACCCGTACATGCAATTGCCAAATGTCGAATTTTCCTTCTGCATGACTCGCGCATATGCGCCACTCTTCCGCGCATATGCGCGAGACCTACTGGATTCGGCCTCGGCAGCTCGCGCATATGCGCGAGTCTTTCCGCGCATATGCGCGAGGGCTACTGGAGTTTACCGTGGCGTTCCGCACAACTCGCGCATATGCGCGCACATTCATCGCGCATATGCGCGAGACCTTCTGTCCTGTTGGCGCAAGTGCGCGCATTGGTTCGCGCATGTGCGCCACAGCTATTGTCTCCGCACATTCCTTTTCACGTGTAATCTATTTCGTATCTCGGTTAATCCTTTCATAATCCTAATCAAATTATACATCAATAATTACCGATTACTAGGATTAAATTTCCGGGCAGTACATTTATCCCCCCCTAAGATACGATTTCGTCCTCGAAATCACAGGTAATCAATCCTATCCATAAGGAGTGTATATACAAAACTGTATAAGAAATTTATATCAGTGAAACAATGCTGGGGAATTCCTGTCTCATGTCAGATTCAGTCTCCCAAGTGGCTTCTTCAACACCATGACGAGTCCATTGACTTTCACAAGTGGAATCGTCTTGTTCTGAGCTGTTTTTTCTTACGATCGATAATCCGAATCGGTTTCTCGACATAAGTCAATGTCTCATCCCAGCTCAGTCTCGTCTGGTTGAATAACATGTGAATTATCAGGGAGATACTTCCGCAGCATCGATACATGAAAGACATCATGTATCTCGGACAATGGAAGGCGGCAATGCAAGTCGATAGGTACGATCTCCTATCTTTTCAAGAATCTCATATGGACCTACATATCTTGGAGACAATTTCCCTTTCTTTCCAAATCGGACACACCCCTGAAAGGTGAAACTATTCAGGAATACTCGGTCTCCAGCCTCAAATACCAACGGTCTACATCGAAGGTTGGCATATTTGGCTTGTCTGTCCTGGGCTGCCTTCATTTCTTCTGAATCAATTTTACTTTTTCAGTCATATCTCTGATCATATCTGGTCCAGTCTCAGGAACTTCAGAGATATCATCCCAATACAGAGGGGATCTGCATTTCTTTCCGTACAACGCTTCGAATGGAGCCATCTCAATACTCGTTTGATAGCTGTTGTTGTACGAAAACTCACAAAGAGATAATGCATCTTGCCAATTAGTACTAAATCAAGTATTACAGCTCTCAGCATATCTTCCAATGTCTGTATCGTACGCTCTGACTGTCCGTCAGTCTGTGGATGATATGCGGTACTCAAATGTAACTTCGTACCAAGAGCTTGCTGCAAACTCTGCCAAAAGTGCGATGTAAACCGAGGGTCACGGTCTGAAACAATCGACTTTTGTATATTCTGATCAACTCTCTGAGCCGCTTTAATTTTCAAAATCAGCTCCGGTTCCGCTTGAATAGTATATAATTTTATTGGTCTATGATCTGTCTCAAATACTAATCTAGACAAACAGCAGTCTTCAATCACATTCGAAACACCAATAGTCGATAAGGATAGTGCACATACCTTTCGACTTAGCGCATATGCTGCTGCATTGGACTTCCCTGGATAGTATTTGATTTCACAATCAAAATCTTTCAATAAATCCAGCCATCTCCGCTGTCTCATATTCAGCTCTGATTGCGAAAACAGATATTTCAAGCTTTTATGATCAGAATATATTTCGAATTTCTCACCGTACAGATAATGTCGCCATATCTTCAAGGCAAAGACCATGGCTGTCAATTCAAGATCATGAATTTGATATCGTAATTCATGAGATTTCAGCTGTCTCGAGGCATAAGAAATCACATGCCCCCGCTGCATCAAAACACAACCTAATCCGCGGTGAGATGCATCACAATAAACGACAAATCCACCAGTGCCTGAAGGAATCGTCAATACAGGCGCACTGGTCAGTCTCTTTTTCAACTCAAGAAAACTGGATTCACAGTCTTCTGCCCACACAAATGGAGCATTTTTCTAAGTCAACTGTGTAATCGTTTTGGCAATACTCGAAAAATCTTTAATGAAATCGGCAATAATATCCTGCCAAACCCATAAAACTACGAATTTCTGGCACAAAAGTAGGTCTTGGCCAACTAATCACGGCTACAACCTTACTTGGATCAACCGATATACCATCTCCTGATATAATGTGACCCAAAAACACTACCTGTTTCAACCAAAACTCGCATTTCGACAACTTAGCATACAGTTTCTCAGCTCTCAGAATTCTCAACACAGTCCTCAGATGATTGGCATGTTCAATCATATTCTTTGAATAAATCATATATCATCAATGAATATGATAACAAAATCATCCAAGTATTCTGAAAGACACGGTTCATCAATCCCATAAATACCGCCGGGGCATTCGTCAAACCAAATGGCATGACAATAAATTCATAATGTCCATACCTGGTTCTAAATGCAGTCTTTGAGATATCAGACTCCCTGACTCTCAATTGATGGTATCCAGATCTCAGATCGATTTTGGAATACACAGATGAACCCTGCAACTGATCAAACAGATCATCAATACGAGGCAATGGATATTTATTCTTTACCGTTGCCTTGTTCAGTTGCCGGTATTCGATACAAAGTCTCATCGACCCGTCTTCTTTCTCACGAACAGTACTGGAGCACCCCAAGGAGATACACTCGGTCTGTATATCCCTTGGCCAGTAAATCCTCCAACTGTTCCTTCAATTCTTTCAATTCGATCGGTGCCATCCTGTAAGGAGCTCTCGAAATCGGTACTGTTCCTGGCATTAACTCAATGCTGAAGTCTATCTCTCGAATCGGAGGTAATCCAGGAATCTCATCTGGAAAGACATCAGCAAACTCACACACCACTGGCAAGTCTGCCAATGATGGCTCGACTTCAGTAAATCAACTGAATATACCAGGAATCCATCCGCTCCTTTCTGCAATAATCGAGTCATATTCATTGCAGATATCAAAGGAATTCTAGCACGAGAACCCTTACCATAAAATTTCCACTCTTCAGCCATCTCAGGTCTGAATCGAACTATCTTGTGGAAACAATCAACTGTAGCTCTATACTTGGTTAACGTATCGCTACCGATAATACAATCAAAATCAGATAAACCAAGCACAATACAGTCTAACTCAATCGTATGCCCATCATACTGCAGTATACAAAATTTCACAGACTTCACTGATATAAAACCTGTTCCTAACGGCGAAGAGACAGACACTACTGCAGACAATGACTTAACAGGTAACGCATGACTCAATGCAAATCTCTCAGAAATAAAAGTATGTGATGCACCAGTGTCAATCAGTACATATGCAGGATAAACAGAAATAAAACAGTTACCTGCCACGACATCATCAGGTGCATCCTGTGCTTGCTCCTTAGTCAAAGCAAATAGTCGGGCCTGCTGTCTAGGAGGCTGGCTCGCTGTCTGGCCCCCTCCTGGCCTCTGCTGTGACAGAGTAGACGGTGCTGGCTGAAAGGAATGCACGGCGAGGGTCGTCTCCCTGGCTGAGCAACTGATCCCGATGAATCAGCTGCCTGTGATCCCTGGGCACCTCTCTGTGGACACACTCGAGCAAGTGTCCATGCTGTTTACAGATGCGGCAGTTGCCAAACACTCCTCTGCACTGCTCTGTGGAATGCCTCCCTCCACAGGTGCTACAGTATGGTCCTGTATAACTCTGGCCCGGATAGTCTGTCTAGAGCCACTCGAACTAGAGGAGCTACTCCCAGCTTTCTTGAATTTCTCCCCTTAGCCTTCAGGAAGTCTTTCTTCCCCACTTCCCCTACCACTTTCAAATCGAGGAAATGGTGGAGGCATCTGTGAACTCGGTGCTGAAGGCAGAAACGAAGCCTCTTTCTGTCTTATCAATCCGGCTTCGGCCTCCCTTAGCTCGGTCAAGGCATCGGTAAAATTTTTTGGCCTTCCGGTATTCACCAGAGTAAAGATTTCAGGATTTAGACCATTTATGAACTGGTCTGCAACGGCCTCATCACTCCCAGCCACATGAGGGGCAAATCTAAGCAGAGTAGAGAACTTAGCCACATAATCCTTAATGTTTAACTGGCCTTGTTTCAAGTTTGCAAACTCGGCTCCCTTGTCCTTCCTATATGAAACTGGAAAGAACGTAGATAAAATTCAGTCTTAAACACATTCCAGGTAATGGCCGTACCTCGTAATTCCAAAGCCCGTTTTGTCGTATTCCACCAGTGTTTAGCAACGTCATGCATCTGGTGTCCGATCAGTTTCACCCTCTTTTCCTCAGTATATTCCAAAGATTCGAACAACGATTCAATATCGTCCAACCAACTTTCACAGTCCACGGAATTCTCCGTCCCTTTCAAAGTCGGTGGATGGAATGACTGAAATCTTTTCAGCAATGTCTCCATTGCTGTGGTGTCACATCCATGGGAGGATTCGAGGTACTCCCCTGTTCTGGCATTCTTCTCGGAGGCATATCTGATAATCGAAGAGGTTAGCAATTCCAACAATAATCCTGTTTCAAGCCTCCTCGGATCATCTTACAGCTGATCCATTCCAAATAATACACAATACCATATCAAAATCAATATTCAGGCAAATATGTATTAAAACAGGAATTCATGCTAGCAATCAAAAGCAGGAAAGAAAACCTCAATCTACCCGCTCACTAGCTCCTATCTCAATCTAAGGGATCTATCGCTCTGATACCACCTGTTGTGGGACCCGGATGCTAATCAAGTTCTTAATCATCTTTGGGACTAATTAATTAATTATAAAACAGGGTCAAAATTTTTTTTTAAAATGCGTAACGTAGTGAAATTAAACCATATATACATATCAGTATATAAAATACAAGTCCTGTATTACAACACATTTATTCAAACTAGGGTTTGACAACTACTATCAAGTGTTCAACCCTATCTCTTGTCCAAGTCCAGTGCCACCACTCTAATCACGATCTAGCTCTTCATCTCCTCGACCCTGGACCTGTCCCACCTGTTGTCAAGTACACATACAGACAAGACAACAGCCGGATATACCGGTGAGAATATAATCCCTGTATAAATCAACGAAACATGCAATCATATAAAAAATATAAAGCATGTAATCAGGTAACACATATATGGATCAAAATCTGAAACATAAACAATATCAAATCAAACTGTCGACGTCAATCATAAGTCAGACTAGACTCAATCCTAGTCTAGGGATCCCGGTTTCCAGATGTTGGCATGTGTATATCGACTAACAGTGATAGAAAAGACTCCAGTTCTATCCACGCCGATATGGTATCGATCAACAGTAATAGAAAAGACTCCAGTTCTATTCACATCGATACGGTATCGATCACCAGTAATAGAGGAAGCTGTTATTCTATCCACATCAATATAGTACCGATTAACAGTAACAGAAGCAACTCTAATTCTATCCACATCGATATGACATCGATTAACAGTAATAGAAGAGCTACAATCTATCCACATCGATACAATACTGATTAACTAATAGAAAAAGCCACCATCCTATCCACATCGATAGCCAAACATCCAGTGACAAACTTTGGCACATCCCCTACACCATCTTATGACATCGTGCAATGTGCCCGTGGTGATCCCACCACTAACGGCACTTCTGTCATAAGATGACTCCTCTAATACCTGCTATCTAAAGTCAGAGAACAGTAATAAATCAATCAATGCAAATATCAATGCAATAAGTAAAGTATGTGATTTAGGGAAACCCAAGTCTAAACCGACTCAAGTTCATCTCCCAATACCACAATGACTTATACCTTTCTTTCGTTGGTTCCTGCTCAGTCGATATCCTGAACTCACAATCTGTCTGGTACTGACAATATCAATAATCTCATATCAATATACCAGTCAATTCCATAACAATCTGATCAATCTGGATTTAATTCAAAATTGACGGCATAACTGTACAATCTCAATATTCCCGTCAATACAATATTACCAGATTATGTTACAATCTATAACCCATATCCAATACATTCTATAATCAATCCATAATCCAAATCTGTCTGATATCAACTGATTATAATCCGAAATTCATAACAATTCCATAATCAGTCTATTTCTTAATCTGACTTCGATTTTACGATGTCTAAATGTCCAAGAACATCATATATGAATCCTATTTAATTCTGACAATAGCATAATTTCAAAGCATGTCAAAACGTAGCAAAACTTACGTCAAAGTGTAGTCTACGTCGATAGGATCACAGTACCGAAGTCGGATTAATTCAGACGGACGGATTGATCACACGATTGAATTTAAGATCAATTTCCAAACTTCTCTCGATTTCTCATTCTTATTTCTGAGAGAATGAATTGCAATGTATATATATATACCCGTACACTTGCCAAATGTCGAATTTTCCTTCTGCATGACTCGCGCATATGCGCCACATCTTCCGCGCATATGCGCGCGAGACCTGGATCGGCCTCGGCATCTCGCGCATATGCGCGACTCTTTCCGCGCATATGCACGAGGGCTACTGGAGTTTACCGTGGCGTTCCGCACAACTCTCGCATATGCGCGCACATTCATCGCGCATATGCGCGAGACTTCTGTCCTGTCGGCGCATGTGCGCGCATTGGTTCGCGCATGTGCGCCACAGCTACTGTCCTCCGCACATTCCTTTTCACGTGTAATCTTATTTCGTATCTCGGTTAATCCTTTCATAATCCTATCAATTATACATCAATAATTACCGATTACTAGATTAAATTTCCGGGCATTACAGTAAATCTTCCAGCTGATCCTTCAATTCTTTCAGTTCAACTGGTGCCATTCCGTACGGAACTCTAGAAATCGGTACTGTACCTGGCATCAGTTTCAATGCTGAAGTCTATCTCTCAGC